>NC_086115.1:66510331-66686347 GCF_963921235.1 Mobula hypostoma
GGTTTAGACCATGTTCCTCAGAGCAGGTTTTGACCATGTTCCTCACAGCAGGTTTAGACCATGTTCCTCAGAGCAAGTTTAGACCATGTTCCTCAGAGCAGGTTTAGACCATGTTCCTCACAGCAGGTTTAGGCCATGTTCCTCAGAGCAGGTTTTGACCATGTTCCTCACAGCAGGTTTAGGCCATGTTCCTCAGAGCAGGTTTAGACCATGTTCCTCAGAATAGGTTTAGACCATGTTTGTCACAGCAGGTTTAGACCATGTTCCTCAGAGCAAGTTTAGACCATGTTCCTCAAAGCAGGTTTAGACCATGTTCCTCAGAGCAAGTTTAGACCATGTTCCTCAGAGCAGGTTTTGACCATGTTCCTCACAGCAGGTTTAGGCCATGTTCCTCAGAGCAAGTTTAGACCATGTTCCTCACAGCAGGTTTAGGCCATGTTCCTCAGAGCTGGTTTTGACCATGTTCCTCACAGCAGGTTTAGGCCATGTTCCTCAGAGCAGGTTTAGACCATGTTTCTCAGAGCAAGTTTAGACCATGTTCCTCAAAGCAGGTTTAGACCATGTTCCTCAGAGCAAGTTTAGACCATGTTCCTCAGAGCAGGTTTTGACCATGTTCCTCACAGCAGGTTTAGACCATGTTCCTCAGAGCAAGTTTAGACCATGTTCCTCAGAGCAGGTTTAGACCATGTTCCTCACAGCAGGTTTAGGCCATGTTCCTCAGAGCAGGTTTTGACCATGTTCCTCACAGCAGGTTTAGGCCATGTTCCTCAGAGCAGGTTTAGACCATGTTCCTCAGAGCAGGTTTAGACCATGTTCCTCAGAGCAGGTTTAGACCATGTTCCTCAGAGCAGGTTTAGACCATGTTCCTCAGAGCAGGTTTTGACCATGTTCCTCACAGCAGGTTTAGGCCATGTTCCTCAGAACAGGTTTAGACCATGTTCCTCAGAGCAAGTTTAGACCATGTTCCTCAGAGCAAGTTTAGACCATGTTCCTCAGAGCAGGTTTAGACCATGTTCCTCAGAGCAGGTTTAGACCATGTTCCTCAGAGCAGGTTTAGACCATGTTCCTCACAGCAGGTTTAGACCATGTTCCTCAGAGCAGGTTTAGACCATGTTCCTCAGAGCAGGTTTAGACCATGTTCCTCAGAGCAGGTTTAGACCATGTTCCTCAGAGCAAGTTTAGACCATGTTCCTCAGAGCAGGTTTTGACCATGTTCCTCACAGCAGGTTTAGGCCATGTTCCTCAGAGCAAGTTTAGACCATGTTCCTCAGAGCAGGTTTAGACCATGTTCCTCACAGCAGGTTTAGACCATGTTCCTCAGAGCAGGTTTAGACCATGTTCCTCAGAGCAGGTTTAGACCATGTTCCTCAGAGCAGGTTTAGACCATGTTCCTCAGAGCAGGTTTAGACCATGTTCCTCAGAGCAGGTTTAGACCATGTTCCTCACAGCAGGTTTAGACCATGTTCCTCAGAGCAAGTTTAGACCATGTTCCTCAGAGCAGGTTTAGACCATGTTCCTCAGAGCAGGTTTAGACCATGTTCCTCAGAGCAGGTTTAGACCATGTTCCTCAGAGCAGGTTTAGACCATGTTCCTCAGAGCAGGTTTAGACCATGTTCCTCAGAACAGGTTTAGACCATGTTTGTCACAGCAGGTTTAGACCATGTTCCTCAGAGCAGGTTTAGACCATGTTCCTCAGAGCAGGTTTTGACCATGTTCCTCACAGCAGGTTTAGGCCATGTTCCTCAGAGCAGGTTTAGACCATGTTCCTCAGAGCAGGTTTAGACCATGTTCCTCAGAGCAGGTTTAGACCATGTTCCTCAGAGCAGGTTTAGACCATGTTCCTCAGAGCAAGTTTAGACCACGTTCTTCAGAGCAGGTTTTGACCATGTTCCTCACAGCAGGTTTTGACCATGTTCCTCAGAGCAGGTTTAGACCATGTTCCTCAGAACAGGTTTAGACCATGTTTGTCACAGCAGGTTTAGACCATGTTCCTCAGAGCAGGTTTAGACCATGTTCCTCAGAGCAGGTTTTGACCATGTTCCTCACAGCAGGTTTAGACCATGTTCCTCAGAGCAAGTTTAGACCATGTTCCTCAGAGCAGGTTTAGACCATGTTCCTCACAGCAGGTTTAGACCATGTTCCTCAGAGCAGGTTTAGACCATGTTCCTCAGAGCAGGTTTTGACCATGTTCCTCAGAGCAGGTTTAGACCATGTTCCTCAGAACAGGTTTAGACCATGTTCCTCAGAGCAAGTTTAGACCATGTTCCTCAGAGCAGGTTTAGACCATGTTCCTCAGAGCAGGTTTAGACCATGTTCCTCAGAGCAAGTTTAGACCATGTTCCTCAGAGCAGGTTTAGACCATGTTCCTCAGAGCAGGTTTAGACCATGTTCCTCAGAGCAGGTTTAGACCATGTTCCTCAGAGCAGGTTTAGACCATGTTCCTCAGAGCAGGTTTAGACCATGTTCCTCAGAGCAGGTTTAGGCCATGTTTGTCACAGCAGGTTTTGACCATGTTCCTCAGAACAGGTTTAGACCATGTTCCTCAGAGCAGGTTTAGACCATGTTCCTCAGAGCAGGTTTAGACCATGTTCCTCAGAGCAGGTTTAGACCATGTTCCTCACAGCAGGTTTAGACCATGTTCCTCAGAGCAAGTTTAGACCATGTTCCTCAAAGCAGGTTTAGACCATGTTCCTCAGAGCAAGTTTAGACCATGTTCCTCAGAGCAGGTTTTGACCATGTTCCTCACAGCAGGTTTAGGCCATGTTCCTCAGAGCAAGTTTAGACCATGTTCCTCACAGCAGGTTTAGGCCATGTTCCTCAGAGCTGGTTTTGACCATGTTCCTCACAGCAGGTTTAGGCCATGTTCCTCAGAGCAGGTTTAGACCATGTTTCTCAGAGCAAGTTTAGACCATGTTCCTCAAAGCAGGTTTAGACCATGTTCCTCAGAGCAAGTTTAGACCATGTTCCTCAGAGCAGGTTTTGACCATGTTCCTCACAGCAGGTTTAGACCATGTTCCTCAGAGCAAGTTTAGACCATGTTCCTCAGAGCAGGTTTAGACCATGTTCCTCACAGCAGGTTTAGGCCATGTTCCTCAGAGCAGGTTTTGACCATGTTCCTCACAGCAGGTTTAGACCATGTTCCTCAGAGCAGGTTTAGACCATGTTCCTCAGAACAGGTTTAGACCATGTTTGTCACAGCAGGTTTAGACCATGTTCCTCAGAGCAGGTTTAGACCACGTTCCTCAGAGCAGGTTTTGACCATGTTCCTCACAGCAGGTTTAGGCCATGTTCCTCAGAGCAAGTTTAGACCATGTTCCTCAAAGCAGGTTTAGACCATGTTCCTCAGAGCAAGTTTAGACCATGTTCCTGTGAGCAGGTTTTGACCATGTTCCTCACAGCAGGTTTAGGCCATGTTCCTCAGAGCAAGTTTAGACCATGTTCCTCACAGCAGGTTTAGGCCATGTTCCTCTGAGCATGTTTTGACCATGTTCCTCACAGCAGGTTTAGGCCATGTTCCTCAGAGCAGGTTTAGACCATGTTTCTCAGAGCGAGTGTAGACCATGTTCCTCAGAGCAGGTTTAGACCATGTTCCTCAGAGCAGGTTTAGACCATGTTCCTCAGAGCAAGTTTAGACCATGTTCCTCAGAGCAGGTTTAGACCATGTTCCTCAGAGCAAGTTTAGACCATGTTCCTCAGAGCAGGTTTTGACCATGTTCCTCACAGCAGGTTTAGGCCATGTTCCTCAGAGCAAGTTTAGACCATGTTCCTCAGAGCAGGTTTAGACCATGTTCCTCAGAGCAAGTTTAGACCATGTTCCTCAGAGCAGGTTTAGACCATGTTCCTCACAGCAGGTTTAGACCATGTTCCTCAGAGCATGTTTAAACCATGTTCCTCAGAGCAGGTTTAGACCATGTTCCTCAGAGCAAGTTTAGACCATGTTCCTCAAAGCATGTTTAGACCATGTTCCTCAGAGCAGGTTTAGACCATGTTCCTCAGAACAGGTTTAGACCATGTTTGTCACAGCAGGTTTAGACCATGTTCCTCAGAACAGGTTTAGACCATGTTTGTCACAGCAGGTTTAGACCATGTTCCTCACAGCAGGTTTAGACCATATTCCTCAGAGCAGGTTTTGACCATGTTCCTCACGGCAGGTTTAGGCCATGTTTCTCAGAGCAAGTTTAGACCATGTTCCTCAGAGCAAGTTTAGACCATGTTCCTCAGAGCAGGTTTAGACCATGTTCCTCAGAGCAAGTTTAGACCATGTTCCTCAGAGCAGGTTTAGACCATGTTTGTCACAGCAGGTTTAGACCATGTTCCTCAGAACAGGTTTAGACCATGTTTGTCACAGCAGGTTTAGACCATGTTCCTCACAGCAGGTTTAGACCATATTCCTCAGAGCAGGTTTTGACCATGTTCCTCACGGCAGGTTTAGGCCATGTTTCTCAGAGCAAGTTTAGACCATGTTCCTCAGAACAGGTTTAGACCATGTTCCTCAGAGCAAGTTTAGACCATGTTCCTCAGAGCAGGTTTAGACCATGTTCCTCAGAGCATGTTTAGACCATGTTTGTCACAGCAGGTTTAGGCCATGTTCCTCTGAGCATGTTTTGACCATGTTCCTCACAGCAGGTTTAGGCCATGTTCCTCAGAGCAGGTTTAGACCATGTTTCTCAGAGCGAGTTTAGACCATGTTCCTCAGAGCAGGTTTAGACCATGTTCCTCAGAGCAGGTTTAGACCATGTTCCTCAGAGCAAGTTTAGACCATGTTCCTCAGAGCAGGTTTAGACCATGTTCCTCAGAGCAGGTTTAGACCATGTTCCTCAGAGCAGGTTTTGACCATGTTCCTCACAGCAGGTTTAGGCCATGTTCCTCAGAGCAAGTTTAGACCATGTTCCTCAGAGCAGGTTTCGACCATGTTCCTCACAGCAGGTTTAGACCATGTTCCTCAGAGCAAGTTTAAACCATGTTCCTCAGAGCAGGTTTTGACCATGTTCCTCACTGCAGGTTTAGGCCATGTTCCTCAGTGCAAGTTTAGACCATGTTCCTCAGAGCAAGTTTAGACCATGTTCCTCAGAGCAGGTTTAGACCATGTTCCTCAGAGCAGGTTTAGACCATGTTCCTCAGAGCAAGTTTAGACCATGTTCCTCAGAGCAGGTTTAGACCATGTTCCTCAGAACAAGTTTAGACCAAGTTCCTCAGAGCAGGTTTTGACCATGTTCCTCACAGCAGGTTTAGGCCATTTTCCTCAGAACAGGTTTAGACCATGTTCCTCAGAGCAGGTTTAGACCATGTTCCTCAGAACAGGTTCAGACCATGTTCCTCAGAGCAGGTTTAGACCATGTTCCTCAGAGCATGTTTAGACCATGTTTGTCACAGCAGGTTTAGACCATGTTCCTCAGAACAGGTTTTGACCATGTTCCTTACAGCAGGTTTAGGCCATGTTCCTCAGAGCAAGTTTAGACCATGTTTCTCAGAGCAGATTTAGACCATGTTCATCAGAACAGGTTTTGACCATAAGACCTTAAGACATAGGGGCAGAATTAGGATATTTGGGCCATCGATTATGTTCCACCATTCAATTAAGTCTGATCCGACTTTTCCCCTCCGCAGCCCCACTCCCCGGCCTTCTCCACATAACCTTTGACGCCATGGGCAATCAAGACCTTTCAAGCTCTGCCTTAAATACAGCCAGTGACCTGGCCTCCACAACTTCTATGGGAACAAATTTCAGAAATTCACCACCCTATGGCTAAAGAAATTTCTCCATATCCCTGTTTTAAATAAATGCCCCTCTATCCTGAGGTTGTGCCGTCTTGTCCTAGACTCCCCCGCCATGGGAAACATCCTTTCCACATCTACTCTGTCTACAGATTTCATCATTTGCAAGGTTTCAATGAGATCCCCCTCATCCTTCTGAACTCAGTACAGACCTAGATCCTTATGAGGGTTGTGGGTTAGAAAACTGCTGATGACACAAAGATTGGGGGTGTTGTGGATAGTGTGGAGGGCTGTCAGAGGTTACAGTGGGACATTGACAGGAAGCAAAACTGGGCCGAGAAGTGGCAGATGGAGTTCAACCCAGATAAGTGTGAGGTGGTTCATTTTGGTAGGTCAAATACGATGGCAGAATATAGTATTAATGGTAAGACTCTTGACAGTGTGGAGGATCAGAGGGATCTTGGGGTCCAAGTCCATGGGACACTCAAAGCTGCTGCGCGGGTTGACTGTGTGGTTAAGAAGGCATACGGTACATTGGCCTTCATCAACTGTGGGATTGAGTTTAAGAGCCGAGAGGTAATGTTGCAGCTACATAGGACCCTAGTCAGACCTCACCTGGAGTACTGTGCTCAATTCTGGTCTCCTCACTACAGGAAGGACATGGAAACCATAGAAAAGGTGCAGAGGAGATTTACAAGGATGTTGCCCGGATTGGGGAGCATGCCTTATGAGAATAGGTTGAGTGAACTTGGCCTTTTCTCCTTGGAGCAACGGGGAATGAGAGGTGAGTTGATAGAGGTGTACAAGATAATGAGAGGCATTGATTGTGTGGATTGTTAGAGGCTTTTTCCCAGGCTGAAATGGCTAGCACAAGAGGGCATAGTTTTAAGGTGCTTGGAAGTAGGTACGAGGAGATATCAGGGGTAAGTTTTTTACGCAGAGAGTGGTGAGTGCGTGGAATGGGCTGCCAGCGGCGGTGGTGGAGGCGGAAACGATAGGGTCTTTTAAGAGACTCCTGGATGGATACATGGAGCTTAGAAAAATAGAGGGCTATGGGTAAGCCTTGGTAGTTCTAAGGTAAGGACATGTTCGGCACAGCTTTGTGGGCCGAAGGGCCTGTATTGTGCTGTAGGTTTTCTGTGTTTCTATGTTAGCCTTTTCATTCCCGGAATCATCCTTGTGAACCTCCTCTGAACCCTCTCCAATGACAGCACATCTGTTCTCAGATGAGGAGCCCAAAACTGTTCACAATACTCAAGGTGAGGCCTCACCAGTGCCTTATAAAGCCTCAGCATCACATCCCTGCTCTTGTGTTCTAGACCTCTTGAAATGAATGCTAACATTGCATTTGCCTTCTTCACCACTGACTCAACCTGCAAGTTAATGTTCAGGGTGTTCTGCACAAGGACTTCTAAGTCCCTTTGCATCTCAGATTTTTGACAATTGTCCCCATTTAGAAAATTGTCTGTACATTTATTTCTACTTCCAAAGTGCACGACCATGCATTTTCCAATTTTATATTTCGTTTCATCCCTTAGGAGAATAGGTTGAGTGGTGGTGATTTTCTTGCCCATTCTCCTAATCTGTCTAAGTCCTTCTGCAGCCTTCCTGTTTCCACACACTACCTACCCCTCCACCAATCTTCATATCATCTGCAAACTTGGCAACAAAGCCACCTATTCCATCAGCTAAATCATTGATATACAGTATAAAAAGAAACGGTCCTAACACTGAACCCTGCAGAAGACCACTAGTCACTGGCTGCCAACCAGTAACTGGTGGTGAGAATAAATTTTATTATCAAAGTATGTGTATGTCACCATATACTATCCTGAGATTCATTTTCTTACAGGTATTCACATTAATTTCAAAGATACACAATAGAATCAATGAAATATACACACAGGCACAGACTGACCAACAACTAATATGCAAACAAAGATAAGCTGTCCAATCCTAAATAAATAAATAGTACTGAGAACGAGTTGTAGAATCATAGAAACATAGAAAACTTACAGCACAATACAGGCCCTTCGGCCCACAAAGCTGTGCCGAACATGTCCTTACCTTAGAACTACATAGGCTTACCCATAGCCCTCTATTTTTCTAAGCTCCATGTAGCCATCCAGGAGTCTCTTAAAAGACCCTATCGTTTCTGCTTCCACCACCGTTGTCGGCAGCCCATTCCACACACTCACCACTCTCTGCGTAAAAAACCTACCCCTGACATCTCCTCTGTACCTGCTTCCAAGCACCTGGTATTATGTAGTATTAAGCAACAACAGCAATCTCAAGGATAACCTGGGATTTCAGGGATCAAGGGCCATCTTTACTCACCATACATATTTACTTGTTTTAGGAACTTACTGTAGTGTGTTGGCACAGCATCAACGAAAAGCAACATTCAATAATTATAAAGAATAAGGAATAACAAAAAAATGAAGTTAGAGTTTGAGGGGTGGAAATGAGTAAAATGTGCATAAATACCTAAATGTCAGCATGTATTTACAATTTCAACAGCATTATAAAAAGTGTTTACCGTGCAGTGCAGTGACTGAAGTAGTTGATAGAGTTCAGCTTAATACCACCTTTACTGGAGTATTGGAAAATGAGTCTGCTTGCTGCAAATAGGATTGAGCACCGACCTAATGAGGACTCTCAGCCTGAAACGTCGACTGTTTATTCCTTTCCATACATCTGCTGCGTTTCTCCAGCATTTGGTGTGTGTTGTTCCAGACTTCAATTGTATTTGTACTACCCCGAGTTTCACTTTCTTGCACATAGAAGTATAACTGCCCAGGTTCACTGATTTGAAATGAGTAGAGGGCTCTAACACGCAGTGGAACAGGGCAGAGCGTGCAATCATTCCTCTCTGTGCAAAAAAACAGCCAAATCTAAAAAAAATGAGAAGAGCTCAATAGAAATTGATTTGTGCTCCAAGAGGTTAACAAAGGATCAGCCTCTGAGCAAGCTCACTATAATTTCTCTTCATCAGAATTTATTCATGCTAACTGCTTTGAGCTATCCGTAAATCATTGAAAATACTGTTAAGTGGTTGTAAACGTTTGTTCATGGGCAGCCAAGGTGCATTAAGCCTGATGCTTGTAATGAGGTTTTTTAAAATGCGCGCACTCAGAGGGTGGAATAAAGTTAAAATCATTATTTCATCATTGCATTGTAGTTAATGCAATCAAATATCAAATGTGCCTCAACTTAAGTGGATTTTAAATAATTCTACATAATGGTAAGATTTAAAAATAAACCCTTAATATTTAAACTAATGCAGACAGTTTAACATTAAACATGGTAATCAGCAAAAAGGGAAGTTATTTAAGTACCAAAGTTTTCCAATATTGAGTGGATTGATAGTGCATTTGCTAGATTTTAGAAGAATGACAAATCTCATGAAAAGGTATAAAATTCTTGAAGGGCTTGACAGCGTGGGCATGGGATGCATATTAGCCCTGCCTGAACCATCTAGGACCAGATAGCACAATTTCAGTAAAACACATGTAGCATGAACGACTTAAGTGATGAGAAATTTCTTTCATCAGAATGTTTTGAACATAGAACATGGAGAAGTACAGTATAGTACAGGTCCTTTGACCCACAATGTTGTGCTAGCCTTTTAAACTACTCAAAGATGAATCTAACCCTTCCCTCCTATATAGCCCTTCATGTTTCTATCATCCATGTGCCTGTCAAGAGTCTTAAATATCCTTGATGTAGCTGCCTCTACCACCAAACAGCAACTCACCACTTTGTGTAAAACACCTGCCTCTGCCATTCCCCCTAAAGTTTTCTCCCATCATCTTAAAATAATGTCCCCTCATATTTGCCTTTGGAATTCTCCTTCCCCTAAGGGCCATGGGGGTTCAATTACTCTTCTCATACAGAACAGATTTCTGGACATGAGGGAATCAAATAATGTTTGAGAGTAGTTTATTTATAAATGAATACTTTATTCATTGCAGTGCAGGAGAAACCTTATAGATGTGTATAAAATCAGGAGGGACATAGATAAGAAGAATGCCTTTGTTAACCATTTGAAGCACAAATCAATTTCCATTGAGTTCTTCCCAATTTTTTAGATTTGACTATCTCATTTTTTTGATAACCTTTATTTTTCACAGATTGCAGAATCAAGAACAGGAAGGCATAGGTTTAAGGAGTGAGGGAAAAGGTTGGATGGGAATAGTGGGCTGTATATGTAACAAGCTGTAAGAGGAAGTATTTGGGGCAGTTACATTAACAACATTGAAAGACACTTGGACAGCTGCATGTATTGGAAAGGTCTTAGATTCCAATTTGGATTCATCTTTATTTATTACATGTGCATCAAAACATACAGTGGACTGTGTCAATTGCATTAACAACCCTTACAATCTTAGGATGTGCTAGGCCAGGCCGGTTTCTGTTTAGCAGCAAGTATTGGCTGCTCCTGGAACTCAGGCTCAAAGATGATGACCTGGAGTCTGATCTTCAAGCACTGTAACACATCCGGGGGGGTGGGGGGGGAGAGTTACCTGATTCCCTGTTTCAGGAGGTAGTCAATGTCCATTAGATTAGCTGCCTCAAATTCGGTCTGTAGTCAGGGACAAGAGGGTGTGACTGTGAGTGAGTGGGTAGTGGGATCCAAGAGACAGTGCTGGAGGAGCCTCAACCCTTGAGCTTGTCCAACAGGTCTGAGATTCTTGCTCCCTGTGCGGATGGGAGTGGGGGCTATAGGAAGGATGAGCAACCTAACTGTGGCACCCTAGTTCAAAGAGACATTCAAGAGGGGGAAAGAAGAGATCTGTACTGGTAATTTGGGATAGAATAGACAGTCCTCTGTCGCGAGGATAGAGCATCCCAAAGGCTGTGTTGCCTGCCTGGTGCCAGGGTTCAGGACATCTCATCTGACCTGCAGTGGAATTTGCAGTGGGAGGGGAAAGATCCAGTTGTTGTGGTCCATGTGGGTACTAACGACATAAGTAGAACGAGGAAAGAGGTTCTCCTGGGGGAATTTGAGCAGCTAGGGACTAAATTAAAAAGCAGAACCAAAAAGGTGGAAAAAGGTGAAGCAGTTTATACCTCAATGCAGCAGAACCTGGACATTATCCAGGTTTGGGCTGACAAGTGGCAAGTAACAGGCGAGCCATGCAAGTGCCAGGCAATGACCATCTACAAGACGAGAGGCTCTAACCATTGTTCCTTGACTTTCAGTGGCATCACCATCATTGAATCCCCTATTATCAACATCCTGAGAGTTAACATTAACAGGAAATGGAACTGGTCTATATAAACACTGTGGCTACCAAAGCAGGTCAAAGGCTAGGAATCCTGCGCATGTAACTCACCTCCTGACTCCCCAAGGCCTGTCCACCATTTACAAGGCTCAGGTCAGGAGTGTAATGGAATAGTCGCCTCTCGCCTGGATCAGTGCAGCTCCATCAACACTCAAGAAGCTCGACACCATCGCGTACAAGGCAGCCCACTTGATTGGTACCCCTTCCACAAGCATCCAATCCCCCCACCATCGATGAACAGCTGCAGCAGTGTGTACTATCTACAAGATGCTCTGTGGTAACACTCCAAAGTTCCTAAGGCAGCACCTTCCAGACCCACAACCACTACCATCTAGACGGATGAGAACAACAGGTACCTGGGAACACCACTGCTTGGAAATCCCCCTCCAAGTCATTCACCATCCTGACTTGGAATCATATCACCATTCCTTCATTGTTGCTGGGTCAGAATCATGGAATTCCCTCCATAACAGCACTGTGGGTGTACCTACACCTCAGGGACTGCAGTGGTTCAAATAGCAGAGACTTTGAATGACTATTTTGTGTAGGTATTCATGGTGGAGGACATGTCTATCATGCCAAAAAGAGATGTTCTGGATACGATGGGAGGTGAGGACCTCGATACAATAGCTATCACTAAAGAGGTATTGCTGAGCAAACTTGCAGGCCTGAAGATAGATAATTCCCCTGGTCCCTGATGGAGTGCACCCCAGGGTACTGAAAAAAATGGCAGAAGTTATAGTAGAGGCTTTGGTGATGATTTACCAAAATTCTCCGGACTCTGGGCAGGTCCTCGCGGGTTGGAAGGTGGCGAATGTCACACCACTGTACAAAATAGGATGTCAACAAAGGGCAGATAACTATAGGCCAGTTAGTCTAACATCTGTAGTTGGGAAAATGCTTGCCCCTATCATTAAAGAAGAAATAGCAAAGCATCTGGAAAGAAATGGATTCATCAGGCAAGTGCAGCTTCAATTCAGCAAAGGCAGTCCTGTTTGACAAACTTACTGGAGCTCTTTAAGGATATAACAAGCACAGAGGGTAGAGAACAGATGGACGTTATTTTCTTGGATTTCCAGAAGGTGTTCAATAAGGTGCCGCATAAAAGATTTATCCATAAGATAAGGATGCACAGAGTTGGGGATGATGTATTAACATGGATAGAGGATTGGTTAACTAATAGAAAGCAGAGAGTTTGGGATACATGAGTGTTACTCTGATTGGCAATCACTGGTGAGAGGTGTGCCACAGGGGTCAGTGCTGGGCCCACAGCTGTTCACGATATACATTAATGATTTGGAAGAGGGGACTGGGTGTAGTGTTTCTAAGTTTGCTGATGATACTAAATTGAGTGGAAAAGCAAACTAAGCAGAAGATACGGAGAGCCTGTAGAGAGATATAGATAGGTTAAGTGAGTGGGCTAGAGACTGGCAGATGGAGTACAATGCTGGTAAATGTGAGGTCATCCACTTTGGAAGGAAAAGTGAAAAAAGCAGATTATTACTTAAATGGTAAAAAATTGCAGCATGATGCTGTGCAAAGGGACTTGGGAATGCTTGTGCATGAATCACAAAAGGTTGGTTTGCAGATGCAGCAGGCTATCAAGAAGGCAAATGGGATGTTGGGCTTCATTGCTAGAGGGATTTAAGAGCAGGGAGGTTATGCTGCAACTGTACAGCGTACTAGTGAGGCCGCACCTGGAGTACTGTGTGTAGTTCTGGTCTCCTTACTTGAGGAAGGATATACCTTTGGAGGCAGTGCAGAGGAGCTTCACCAGGTTGATTCCAGAGATGAGGGGGTTAGACTATGAGGAGAGATTGAGTCACCTGGGACTGTACTCACTGGAATTCAGAAGAATAAGATGAGATCTTACAGAAACATATAAAATTATGAAAGAGATAGATAAGATAGAGGCAAGAAAGTTGATTCCACTAATATGTGAAACTAGAACAAGCAGATATAGCCTCTAGATTCAGGGGAGTAGATTTAGGATGGAGATGAGGAGGAACTGGTTTTCTCAGAGGGTCATGAATCTGTGGAACTCTCTGCCCAATAAAGCAGTGGAGGCTGCCTCAGTAAATATATATTTAAGACAAGGTTGGATAGATTTTTGCATAGTAGGAGAATTAAGGGTTATGAGGAAAAGGCTGGATCAGCCATGATCTTATTGAATGGTAGAGCAGGCTCGACGGGCCAGATGGCCGTCACCTGCTCCTACTTCTTATGTTCTTATGTAGATGCTGTAATTTTGTTCACACTCACTTTCATTCCTGACTGCAACTCAATCATGTCTCTGAATACGGTTTCCATTGAAACAGCAATTTCAATTGCTCTTTTGAGTGTAAGTTGTGCTTCAATTAGGAGCCATTTTTGAATGCTTTCTTTTAAGATTTCACAAACAAAACAATCTTTCAGTGTATCATTGAGCTCATCCCCAAACTGACAATGTTCGGACAATCTCTTCGATTCAGCCATGTATGCTGAAATGAACTCCCCTTCATTTTTATTCCACTTATGAAACCTAAAACATTCTGCAATCTACAATGGCTTGGGTTCGAAGTGCTCCTGCATGACTTTTACCATAGCAGCAAAGCTCATTACTGCAGTTTTGATTGGAGCAATTAAACTTTGAAGCAAATTGGATGCCTTTAAACCTAAGAACTTGGCAAAATTGATACTCACTTTTCATTGGCTATTTCATTTGCTTCAAAATACTATTCCAATACTTCAGTATACATGAGTCAATAACCCATCATGTAATTACCATTTCTGTTTTTTTTAGTGATTATTGTCACCTAGTACATATTCTTTATGAACCTGTGGATTCTTCCATTTATGGCCTTTAAAAAAAACTCGATCATGTCTTCCTTTCTAAAAAATGTGGGATTTTTGTAACCCAGCAGTTCCTCACTCCATTTTATTTTGTTTTGAAACTCTCGCTGCATCAGGTCACCGTTTGTGTTGGATTCATTTTAAAGATACCTCATTGCCAATGTTATGTTTTGTAACTTCAAATATCAAATTAATACAAAGGAAGACAATTGGATCCGAAATACTCGTACAACCTCCTCTTTGTCATGTGGTAGCGTGATGGCGTATTCAATGAACATATTTTGCACATAACCCGTAATTAATTATTTACATAAACACAAATGATTAATTAACCAATTTAGATACGACCACTGAAATATTTTTGAAATAGCAAACGTACAACAGGAAGGTATGCACATCAACCCATCCAGGTTATTCCGGCATCTTCCCCCTTCCTTTCCAGTCCTGAAGAAGTACCTCTACCCAAAACATCAATTGTTTTTGCATCTACATAGATGCTGCCTGACCTACTGAGTTACAAACATAAAAACCCTACAGCACAATACAGGCCCTTCGGCCCACAAAGTTTTGCCAAACATGTCCCTACCTTAGAAATTACTAGGCTTACCCATAACCACCTATTTTTCTAAGCTCCATGAACCTATCCAAAAGTCTCTTAAAAGACCCTATCGTATCCACCTCCACCACCATTGCTGGCAGCCCATTCTACGCACTCACCACTCTCTGCATAAAAAACTTACCCCAAACATCTCCTCTATACCTACTCCCCAGCACCTTAAACCTGTGTCCTCTTGTGGCAACCATTGCAGCCCTGGGAAAAAGCCTCTGACTATCCACACGATCAATGCCTCTCATCATCTTATACACCTCTATCAGGTCACCTCTCATCCTCTGTCGCTCCAAGGAGAAAAAGCCGAGTTCACTCAATCTATCCTCATAAGGCACGCTCCCCAATCCAGGCAACATCCTTGTAAATCTCTGCACCCTTTCTATGGTTTCCACATCCTTCCTGTAGTGAAGCAACCAGAACTGAGCACAGTACTCCAAGTGGGGTCTGACCAGAGTCCTATATAGCTGCAACATTACCTCTCGGCTCCTAAATTCAATTCCACGATTAATGAAGGCCTATACACCGTAAGCCTTCTTAACCACAAGTTAACCTGCGCAGCTGCTTTGAGCGTCCTATAGACTCGAACCCCAAGATCCCTTTGATCCTCAACATTGCCAAGAGTCTTACCATTAATACTATATTTTGCCATCATATTTTACCTACCAAAATGAACCACTTCACACTTATCTGGGTTGAATTTCATCTGCCACTTCTCAGACCAGTTTTGCATCCTATCAATGTCCCACTGTAACCTCCGACAGCTCTCCACACTATCCACAACACTTCCAACCTTTGCATCATCAGCAAACTTACTAACCCACCCCTCCACTTCCTCATCCAGGTCATTTATAAAAATCACAAAGAGTAAGGGTCCCAGAACAGATCCATGAGGCACATCACTGGTCATCGACCTCCATGTAGAATATGACCCACTCTTTGCCTTCTGTGGCCAAGTCAGTTCTGGACACAAAGCAATGTCCCCTTGGATCCCATGCCTCCTTACTTCTCAATAAGCCTTGCATGGGGAACCTTATCAAATGCTTTGCTGAAATCCATATACACTACATCTACTGCTCTTCCATCGTCAATGTGTTAAGTCACATCCTCAAAAAATTCAATCAGGCTCATAAGGCACGACCTGCCCTTGACAAAGCCATGCTGACTATTCCTAATCATATTATACCTCTCCAAATGTTCATAAATCCTGCCTCTCAGGATCTTCTCCATCAACTTACCAACCACTGAAGTAAGTAAGACTCACTGGTCTATAATTTCCCAGGCTATCTCTACTCCCTTTCTTGAATAAAGGAACAACATCTGCAACCCTCTAATCCTCCGGAACCTCTCCCATCCCCATTGATGATTCAAAGATCATCACCAGAGGCTCAGCAATCTCCTCCCTCGCTTCCCACAGTAGCCTGGGGTACAGCTCATCTGGTCCTGGCGACTTATCCAACTTGATGCTTTCCAAAAGCTCCAGCACATCTTCTTTCTTAATACCTACATGCTCAAGCTTTTCAGTCTGTTACAAGTGAGCACCACAATCACCAAGATCCTTTTCCATAATGAATACTGAAGTAATGTATTCATTAAATACCTCTGCTATCTCCTCCGGTTCCATACACACTTTCCCACTGTCACATTTGATAGGTCCTATTCTTTCACATCTTATCCTTTTGCTCTGCACATACTTGTGGAATGCCTTGGGGTTTTCCTTAATCCTGCTCACCAAGGCCTTCTCATGGCCCCTTCTGGCTCTCCTAATTTCCTTTTCAAGCTCCTTCCTGTTAGCCTTATAATCTTCTAGATCTCTAATATTGCCTAGCTCTCTGAACCTTTTGTAAGCTTTTCTTTTCTTCTTGACTAGATTTACTACAGCTTTTGTACGCCACGGTTCCTGTACCCTACCATAACTTTACTGTCTCATTGGAACGTACCTATGCAGGACCCCACACAAATATCCCCTGAACACTTGCCACATTTCTTCCGTACATTTCCCTGCGAACATCTGTTTCCAATTTATGCTTCCAAGTTCCTGCCTGATAGCCTCTTAATTCCCCTTACTCCAATTAAACGCTTTTCTAACTTGTCTGCTCCTATCCCTCTCCAATGCTATTGTAAGGGAGATAGAATTGTGATCACTATCTCCAAAATGCTCTCCCACTGAGAGACCTGACACCTGACCAGGTTCATTTCCCAATACCAGATCAAGTACAGCCTCTCCTTTTGTAGGCTTATCTACATATTGTGTCAAGAAACCTTCCTGAACACACCTAACAAACTCCACCCCATCTAAACCCCTTGCTCTAGGGAGATGCCAGTTGATATTTGGGAAATTAAAATCTCCCATCACGACAACTCTGTTATTATTACGCCCGTGATGGGGTCCTGAATTACTCCTATGAACTGTGCTCGTTTACCCCCATTAACTGTGCTTTTGAAAAGAGGGAGAGAGAGTTTTTAACACCAACAACTTGTTTTTAAAAGAGAGAGTGAGATGAAGACTGCTCACAGGTTGTTTATACTTTCTTCAAGGACACGGCATGCTAGTGTATTTCTTACACAGAGAGAGGAAGGAGGAGTTGTTTGAATGACAGCTGGTATCCAGTACAGTGAGATAAATAGGATGTCAGATGATATAGACCTCAGGCACATGTTTTGGACACTGAATGAGCTTGGTTGTGCCCGCAGAAAAAGTGGATTTTTGGAGGAGTGATCAGTCGCTCTTGCAGTGAAGAGGAAAGGGGTTGACCAGTGAGGAGTTGTCCATGTGTCCACCCTCACCTGGGTGATAGCTCCACCACAGAAAACCGGTCCCCTTTGTTAAAGTCACAGTCGGTGACTTTTAAGGATTTCGAAGGACAACGAGAAGATTGACGGCGTCAGCTCACCAGAAGACTCAAATCTCTCCCTCTCTCTCTCTCCATCACTACTCAACTCAACACCATGAACTGAACTGAACTGAACTTTACTCATCATCGTAAGACTGTATCTTTTTACCCCTAGACTTAAGGAAGCTTGGTTTTCACGTATATTTCCACGCTTATTGATTTATTTATATATATAATCATTGTTAACCTGTTTGATTTATCTACATTTATATTACTGTATTGTGTAGTTACTAATAAATATTATTATTTAATAGCAATACTGGACTCCAAGGTGTTTTCTATTTCTGCTGGTTCTTTATTCCCGTCACGGGGTACGTGACACACGTTTCCAGGATCTGTTTCCCTATCTGCTCCTCGATATCCCTGTTACTGTTGGGCGGCCTATAAAAAACACCCAGCAAAGTTATTGACCCCTTCCTGTTCCTAACCTCCACCCACAGAGACTCCGTAGACAATCCCTCCATGACATCCACCTTTTCTGCTGCCGTGACACTATCTCTGATCAACAGTGCCACGCCCCCACCTCTTTTGCCTCCCTCTCTGTCCTTTCTGAAACATCTAAAGCCTGGCACTTGAAGTAATCATTCCTGTCCCTGAGCCATCCAAGTCTCTGTAATGGTCACCACATCATAGCTCCAAGTACTGATCCACGATCTATGCTCATCCGCTTTGTTCACAATACTCCTTATGTTAAAATAGACACATCTCAAACCATCCGTCTGAGTGCGTCCCTTCTCTATCATCTGCCTATCCTCCCTCTCACATTGTCTACAAGCTTTCTCTATTTGTGAGCCAACAGCCTCTTCAGTTCGGTTCCCACCCCTAAACAATTCTAGTTTAAACTCTCCCCAATTGCCTTAGCAAACCTCCCCACCAGGATATTGGTCCCCCGGGATTCAAGTGCAACCCGTCCTTTTTGTACAGGCCACACCTGCCACAAAAGAGGTCCCAATGATCAGAATCTGAATCCCTGCCCCCTGCTCCAATCCCTCAGCCACGCATTTATCCTCCATCTCTCTCTATTCTCATACTCACTGTCACATGGCACAGGCAGTAATCCCGAGATTACTACCTTCACGATCCTGCTTCTCAACTTCCTTCCTAACTCCCTGTAGTCTTCCAGGATCTGAAATCAAAGCAAAAAGTATCAAATACTGGTCTTAAAGTATTACTTAAATGCATGCAGCATAAGGAATAAGGTGGATGATCTTGTTGTACAGCTACACATTGGCAGGTATGATATTGTGGCCATCACTGAGACCTGGCTAAAGGATGCATGTCTCTGGGAGCTGAACGTCCAAGGATACACGGTGTATCGGGAGGATAGGAAGGTAGGCAGAGGGGGAGGCATGGCTTTATTGGTAAGAAATGATATTAAATCATTAGAAAGAGGTGATATAGGATCAGAAGGTACAGAATCTTTATGGGTTGAGCTAAGAAATAGCAGGGGTAAAAGGACTCTGATGGCAGTTATTTATAGGTCTCCAAACAGCTGCAGGGATGTGGACTACAAATTACAACTGGAACCAGAAAAGGCTTGTCAGAAGGGCAGTGTTATGATAATTGTGGGGGATTTTAACATGCGAGTGGATTGGGAAAATCAGGTCAGCACTGGATCTCAAGAGAGGGAATTTGTAGAATGTCTGCGAGATGGCTTTTTAGAACAGCTCGTTGTTCAGCCCACTAGGGGAACGGCTGTACTGGATTGGGTATTGTGTAATGAACCGGAGGTGATTAGAGAGATTGAGGTGAAGGAACCCTTAGGAGGCAGTGATCATAACATGATTGAGTTCACTGTGAAATTTGAAAAGGAGAAGCCGAAATCTGATGTGTTGGTATTTCAGTGGAGTAAAGGAAATTACAGTGGCATTAGAGAGGAACTGGCCAAAGTTGACTGGAAAGGGACACTGGCGGGAAAGACAGCAGAGTAGCAGTGGCTGGAGTTTATGCGAGAAGTGAGGAAGGTGCAAGACAGGTGCATTCCAAAAAAAGAAGAAATTTTCGAGTGGAAAAAAGATGCAACCGTGGTTGACAAGAGAAGTCAAAGCCAAAGTTAAAGCAAAGGAGAGGGCATACAAGGAAGCAAAAATTAGCAGGAGGACAGAGGATTGGGAAGTTTTTAAAACCTTACAAAAGGAAACCAAGAAGGTTATTAAGAGGGAAAAGATTAACTATGAAAGGAAGCTAGCAAATAATATCAAAGAGGATACTAAAAGCTTTTTCAAGTATATAAAGAGTAAAAGACAGGTGAGAGTAGATATTGGACCGATAGAAAATGATGCTGGAGAAATTGTAATGGGAGATGAGGAGATGGCAGAGGAACTGAGTGAGTATTTTGCATCAGTCCTCACTGAGGAAGACATCAGCAGTATACCGGACACTCAAGGGTGGCAGGGAAGAGAAGTGTACGCAGTCACAATTACGACAGAGAAAGTACTCAAGAAGCTGAATAGTCTAAAGGTAGATAAATCTCCCAGACCAGATGGAATGCACCCGCGTGTTCTGAAGGAAGTAGCTGTGGAGTTTGCGGAGGCATTAGCGATGATCTTTCAAAAGTCGATAGATTCTGGCATGGTTCCGGAGGACTGGAAGATTGCAAATGTTACTCTGCTATTTAAGAAGGGGGCAAGGAAGCGAAAAGGAAATTATAGACCTGTTAGCTTGACATCGGTGGTTGGGAAGTTGTTGCAGTCGATTGTCAAGGATGAGGTTACAGACTACCTGGAGGCATATGACAAGATAGGCAGAACTCAGCATGGATTCCTTAAAGGAAAATCCTGCCTGACAAACCTATTACAATTTTTTGAGGAAATTGCCAGTAGGCTAGACAAGGGAGATGCAGTGGATGTTGTATATTTGGATTTTCAGAAGGCCTTTGACAAAGTGCCACACATGAGGCTACTTAACAAGATAAGAGCCCATGGAATTACAGGAAAGTTACATACGTGGATAGGGCGTTGGCTGATTGGCAGGAGACAGAGAGTGGGAATAAAGGGATCCTGTTCTGGTTGGCTGCCGGTTACCAGTGGTGTTCCACAGGGGTCCGTGTTGGGGCCGCTTCTTTTTACATTGTACATCAACGATTTGGATTATGGAATAGATGGCTTTGTGGCTAAGTTTGCTGATGATACAAAGATAGGTGGAGGGCCGGTAGTGCTGAGGAAACGGAGAGTCTGCAGAGAGACTTGGATAGATTGGAAGAATGGGCAGAGAAATGGCAAATGAAGTACAATGTTGGAAAGTGTATGGTTATGCACTTTGGCAGAAAAAATAAATGGGCAGACTATTATTTAAATGGGGAAAGAATTCAAAGTTCGGAGATGCAACGGGACTTGGGAGTCCTCATACGTTAACCTCCAGGTTGAGTCAGTAGTGAAGAAGGCGAATGCAATGTTGGCATTCATTTCTAGAGGAATAGAGTATAGGAGCAGGGATGTGATGTTGAGGCTCTATAAGGCGCTGGTGAGACCTCACTTGGAGTACTGTGGGCAGTTTTGGTCTCCTTATTTAAGAAAGGATGTACTGACGTTGGAGAGGGTACAGAGAAGATTCACTGGAATGATTCTGGGAATGAGAGGGTTAACATATGAGGAACGTTTGTCTGCTCTTGGACTGTATTCTTTGGAGTTTAGAAGAATGAGGGGAGACCTCATAGAAACATTTCGAATGTTGAAAGGCATGGACAGAGTGGATGTGGCAAAACTGTTTCCCATGATGGGGGAGTCTAGTACGAGAGGGCATGACTTAAGGATTGAAGGGCGCCCATTCAGAACAGAAATGTGAAGAAATTTTTTAGTCAGAGGGTGGTGAATCCATGGAATTTGTTGCCACGGGCAGCAGTGGAGGCCAAGTCATTGGGTGTATTTAAGGCAGAAATTGATAGGTATCTGAGTAGCCAGGGCATCAAAGGTTATGGTGAGAAGGTGGGAAAGTGGGACTAAATGGAAGAATGGATCAGCTCATGATAAAATGGCGGAGCAGACTCGAGGGACCGAATGGCCGACTTCTGCTCCTTTGTCTTATGGTCTTATGGTCTTTTAACAGGACCTCTTCCCTTTTGCTACCTGTGTCATTGGTACCAATATGTACCACGACCTCTGGCTGTTCTCCCTCCCACTGCAGGATATCTCAGATGCGATCTGAAACATCCTGGACCCTGGGACCTGGGACGCAAATTACCATCCGAGTTTCTTTCCTGTGTCCGCAGAGTCGCCTGTCTGACCCCCTAACTATAGAATCCCCTATCATTACTGCCTTCCTCTTCCTTTCCCTACCCTTCTGAGCCACAGGGCCCAGACTCTGTGCCAGAGGCATGGCCACTTTCGTTTTCCCCAGGTAGGCTGATTCCCCCATCAGTACTCAAACAGGAGTACTTATTGTCAAGGGGTACAGCCACAAGGGTACTCTCTAGTACCTGACTCTTCCCATTCCCTCTCCTGACTGTTACCTACTTGTCTGTCTCCTGTGGCCCTGGTGTGACCACCTGCCTGTAACTCCTTTCTATCACCTCCTCGCTGTCCCTGACCAGACGAAGGTCATCGAACTGCATCTCCAGTTCCATAATTCAGTCCCTTAGGAGCTGCAGATCGACACACCGGGTGCAGATATTGCCGTCCGGGGGCTGGGAGGCTCTAGGACCTCCCACATCTGACACCGAGCACAGAAAACCAGCCTCATACACATACTACTTCCTTTCCGCAATTAACACAGGTAGACCTACCTTGCCTCGTTACTGCCTAAGCCTATTGAGCCAAAGCCCTACCACTCTGCTACCTCTCACTCCACTGCCCGCTAGATATGTCAGTCTTCTTTTTAAATTTTTCCCACTCTACTGGCTGACGTCATGCACCTGGCAGTCTTGCCTCGCTTTTACCGCGAGTAGTAAAATGCCTTTGCTCCGGAAATCCTTAGCCGTTCACCCACAGCCTTCTTGCTCCAGTATTTGTGTGTGTGTTGCTCTGAATTTCCAGCATCTGCAGAATCTTTTGTGTTTATGATTTGCTGCTCCACTGTGAAGTCTCTTCGAGGGATGCTACCCTGAAGAAGTTTAAATCTTCTCTTTGATGGGAATTCAGTGAGCCCCTCCCTCACTGCTCTCCCTCTGTGATTTCTGCTGATCTCTGACCCTTCAATCATGTACTCACCCAGACTCGATACCACAGCCAGAGTTTGTCTTCACTGCTGTCGTGTTCCACATGGCTCCCAGCTCCGTTTTCAGGTCTCTCTTTAATGAGGCCACCCTCTGGGTGGGGGATCAACACCTTATTTTCTGTTTTGGGAGCCTCCAACCTGATGGTATAAATATAAATTTCTCCTTCTGGTAAAACAAATTCTCTTCCTCTTCCGTCTTCTATTCCTCACTCTAGCCTCTTACCCTCAGGTGCCTATCACCTACCCATGGGTCCCGTCATCCATCCCTTTCTCCTATGGTCCTCTCTCTTCCCCTATCAGATTCCTTCATCTCCAGCCCTTTATCTTTTCACCTACCGTTAACCTTCTAGTCATCCCCCTTCTCCCCCCACCTATTTAATCTGGCATCTTCCCCCTTCCTTTCCAGTCCTGAAGAAGGGTCTCGGCCCAAAACGTCAACTGTTTATTCGTTTCCATAGATGCTGCCTGACCTGCTGAGTTCCTCCAGCATTTTGTGTGTGTTGCTTTGGATTTCCAGCATCTGCAGAATTTCTTGTGCTTCTAATTTAACACATGACACTTTTTAAAGATTTCCTACAATTCATTCTGTACACAGGAACTTCAACTTAGAATCACATAAAATGCAATTGTCACATTAGATGTAGACTGGAACATGATTTTCAAAGTATCACACTGTTAATATCTTATTTTGCCCATTGGACCTCCTTTAGCTGTTAGTCCATTTCAGGAAAGATATATCCTGTGTTACCTGATGGCACCAAAGCAGTATTATATCCAAGCCAAGAATATTGTCTGTTTAAATAGGACAATTCATGTCAAAGGTAAAATATTAATCTTATGAAGGGTAAAGATCAGAATTTGATAAAAATTTAAGGTAATGTCAGTGATTTTGAATTTAATGTAAAATATTGGTGTAAACTATGTGCTAGGGTTAGTTTATTCTTTTTCATCTTTGATCTCAAGGGCCTGCCCAGGACACGCTTTTAGAATTCGAAATAGATGTAGCACAGGAAAACACAATTTGTCCAATTGTACCTGTGTGAGTTCATTGAGAATGCAATCCAATCAACCTCACTCTCCCATAGAGCCACACTAATGTTTCCTTTCCAATTCACACCTGCAAATTTGTATTGAATTAGCTATCGGTAACACTCCAGGCAGTGTTTTCCAGATCCTATCAATCCCCTGCTAGTGGAATAAAATTTCCTCACTTCCCATGTCCACAGCATTAACGATCACAGTTTTCACTTTGATGTTATTTTATTTGATAGCAAGAGAAATAAAGTTCAGAGAGAAATGGGGCTGTCAATTCACTGAGAGCATTATACAGTCGTTATCTATACCCATGACTATGCTGGTTTCAATCTTTTGTGACCATGTTCTCCAGTTTCCTCTCACATTCCAGGGATGTGTGGGTTAGCAGGTTGACTGGTCACTGGGTGTAATCTCACATTCCAGGGATGTGTGGGTTAGCAGGTTGACTGGTCACTGGGTGTAATCTCACATTCCAGGGATGTGTGGGTTAGCAGGTTGACTGGTCACTGGGTGTAATTGGAGGGTATGGTCTCATTGAGCTGGAAGGGCCTGTCACTGTGCTGCATTGCAAAATAAATAAAAGGAGAACAATTGGTTCACTGAGGCGATACTAGCTGTCAGGGAGCAAAAACATTAGTCTAATTCCCCCCTCTCCTTATTTCCCTGTATTCTCTCTCATTTTGCTGTTACCACACACAATGGGATGATTTAGCAGTTGCCAGTTAATCTAGCAGTACCTCTTTTGGGATGTGCAAGTGAGAAACACACACAGAGTCATGGACAGCATGCAAAAATTCAGTACAGACAGCACCCAAAGTGGGGATCGAACCCAGGTAGCATCACTAACCGTTGTGCTAATGTGTAAGTACTCATTGACCAATGAAAACAAACTCATCCTGTGTACTGGCAGGACATAATTCACTATTTGATATTAATATTATTTATAGGAAGGACAAGTGAACATAGTAACACAAATAAGACATTTGCTCTGAAAGTAAAATCCTGACAAGAAAATCAATCTCAGGGTTGTTTATGGTGACAAAGATAGTATGTACTTAGATGATAAATTTCCTTTGATCTTTGTCATTTTACCTCTACACCCAGAGACCATAAATCAGAATCAGAAAATTAAATCGGGTTGGAAGAAATAGAATATCATCTCATTGATGGATGAATGACTCTGATTTTGAGATTTACAAATGTAGCCTGACCTGCTAGTTCTTTCCAATAATTTATTTTAAATTTACTTTTGTTCTTTAAACCTTCAGCATCTGGAGCCTGTCATTTCATTGAACAAATGACAAAAAACTTCTTCAAACATCTGATGAAGTGTCTTAGACCTGAAAGGTTAGTTTGTTTTCTTTCTCCACAGACACTCCCTGACCTGCTGAATCTTTTCAGCAGTTCATGTTTTTATTTCAGCTTTTCAACAGCTACTTTTTTTAAATCTTTAAGTATTGGAATGTTTCAGATTACAAAGGAGCTGCAACTTTTGCATCAAACTATCAGAACTGATCAACAATAAATGGACTTCCAGTTGATAACGATTCAATTCGGAACGAAAACCACTAACGAGGGCTGGTGGTCGGAAGGCACTAGTGAAGTGTCTCAGCCCGAAACATCGACTATACTCTTTTCCACAGATGCTGTCTGGCCTGCTGACTTCCTCCAGCAATTTGTGTGTGTTGCTTGCATTTCCAGCATCTGCAGATTTTCTCTTGTTTGGGAGAGTTTAAATGGGTTTTGCAGGAAGTTGGGAACCAGAACCCCAGGTCAGTAACGGAAAGATCAGATTGGAAGGTACAGTACCTATAAAAAGTATTCACCTCCCTTGGAGGTTTTCATGTTTTATTGTTTCACAACATTGAATCTCTGTGGATTTACTGTGGATTGAATCCCTGTGGATTTAGCTTTTTTGACACTGATCAACAGAAAAAATATTCTTGGTGTCAAAACGAAAACAGATCTCTACAAAGTGATCTAAATTAATTACAAATATAAAACACAAAATAATTAATTGCATAAGTATTCAGCTCCTTTAATATGACACACCAAATCATCACTGGTGCAGCCAAGTGGTTTTAGAAGTCACTAGATCAGATAAATGGAGATCATCTTGTGCAGGGAAGGTGCTTCAATTAATTGTAGTAAAAATACACCTGTATCTGGAAGATCCAACTGCTGGTGAGTCAGTATTCTGGCAAAAAACTACACCATGAAGACAAAAGAACACTCCAAGCAACTTCGTGAAAAGGTTATTGAAAAGCACAAGTCAGGAGATAGATACAAGAAAATTTCCAAGTCACTAAATATCCCTTGGAGTACAGTTTAATCAAAGAATTGAAGGGGCAAAAGCAAAGTAACAGGTACATTGGGTCGGATAGTTTGAAGTGTGTATATTTTGATTCTAGGACTACTATGGGTAAGTGATGAACTTATAGCATAGATCAGAACATGGAACTACAATGTTGTGGCCATTACTGAAACATTGTTGAGAGGGGCAGGAATGGGTGATTAATACACCAGATTTTCAAATTTTTAGGAAAATAGAAGAGGGAAAGGAACAATATCACAGTTGCACTCAGGGGAGACATAATGGAGGGGTCAGACACTCAGTCCATTTGGGTTGAACACAGGAATAGGAAGGGTGCAATCACACTGATGGGATTGTATTACAAGCCCCCTAATAGCCACCGGGACATTGAGAAACAGATATGTAATCAGATTTAGGAAATGTGTAAAATAATAACGTTGTTGACATATGGGATTTTAACTTCCCTAATGTAAACTGGGACCTTCTTAATGTAAGGAGTTTAGATGGTCATGGGGGAGGAAGTGTTAGGCCTCCTAATGAGTATTAAGGTAGATAAGTCCCCAGGGTCTGATTGTATTTGCCCAAGGTTGTTCAAGGAGGAAAGTGACAAGATTGCCTGGCCCTAAGCCAGTATCTTCATGCCCTGTAGCCATAGGTGAGGTCCCAGGGACTGGTGAGTGGCTAATGTTGTACCTCGATTTAATAAGGGAACAAGAGAAAATCCTGGGAAATATAGACCAGTAAGTAATAGAGGCATAGAGAAGTACAGCACAGAAACAGGCCTTTTGGCCCATCTCGTCCGTGCTGAAACCATTTAAACTGCCCGCTCCCAGGACCATATCCCTCCATACCCCTCCCATCCACGTACCGATCCAAATGTCCCTTAAACGTCCAAATCAAGCTCACATGCACCACTTGATCTGGTAGCTCATTCCACCCTCTGAGTGAAGAAGCTTCCCCTCATGTTCCCCTTCAACTTCTCACCGTTCACACTTAAGCCATGACCTTTGGTTGTAGTCCCACTCAACCTCATTGGAAATAGCCTGCTTGCATTTACCCTATCTATACCCTCATAATTTTGTACACCTCTATCAAATCTCCTCTCAATCTTTTATGTTCTAAGGAATACAGTTGTAACCTATTAAGAACACAAAATACTCTGCAGATGCTGGGGTCAAAGCAACACTCACAACACGCTGTTGTAGCCTATTAAAATCCTTCGTTATAACTCGGGTTCCCCAGACCTGGCAACATCCTTGTAAATTTTCTCTGTACTCTTTCAACTTTGCTTACATCTTTCTTGTAGATAGGTGATGAAAACTACACACAATACTCCAAATTAGGCCTCACCAACATCTTATACAACTTCAACATAACATCCCATTTCCTGTACTCAATACATTGATTTATGAATGCAATGTGCCATAAGCTTTATTTACAACCATATCTACCTGTGACAGCACTTTCAATGAATTATAGGCCTGTATTCCCAGAGCCCTTTGTTTCATCACACTCCTCAGTGCCCTACCGTTCATGGTGTAAGACGTACCCTGGTTGGTTCTACAAAAACCTCACAATTGTCTGTATTAAATTCCATCCGCCATTTTTCAGCCCATTTTTCCAGCTGATGCAGATCTCACTGCAAATAGCCTTCCTCTTTGTCCACTACACCCCCAATCCTGATGTCATCTGCAAATTTGCTGATCTAGTTAGGTCGTTGATGTTGATGACAAACTGCAACAAACCCAGCACTGATCCCTGCGACACGCCACTAGTCACAGGCCTCCAGTCACAGAGGCAACCATCTACTATCACTCTCTGGCTTCTCCCACAAAGCCAATGTCTAACCCAATTTAATACCTCATCTTGAACGCCAAGCAACTGAACCTTATTGATCAACCTCCCATGCGGGATCTTGTCAAATGCCTTGCTAAAGTCCATGTAGGCAACATCCACTGCCTTGCTTTCGCGCACTTTCCTGGTAACTTCCTTGAAAAACTATATAAGATTGATTGGACATGATCTACCACACACAAAGCCATACTGACCATTCTTAATCAGTCCATGTCTATCCAAATACTTATATCTGATACCTTGAATACCTTTCGATAATTTTTGCACAACTGATGTCAGACCCACTGGCATATAATTCCCTAGTTTATGTTCAGAGCCTTTTTTAAGCAGCGAAACAACATTGGCTATCCTCCAATCTTCAGGTAACTCTCCTGTCACAAAGGATGATTTAGATATCTCTGCTAAAGCTCAGGCATCTTCTGTACTTGTACCCCATAAAGTCCAAGGGAACATATTGTTAGGCCCTGGGGATTTATCCACCCCGATTTGCCTCAAGTTTGCAAACACCTCCTCCTCTGCATTCTGGACAGGGGCCATGAGCTGATGCCACTTTGTCTCACTTCTATAGAAACATAGAACATAGAAAACCTAAAGCACAATACAGGCCCTTCGGCCCACAAAGCTGTGCCGAACATATCCTTACCTTAGAACTACCTAGGCTTACCCATAGCCCTCTATTTTTCTAAGCTCCATGTATCCATCCAGGAGTCTCTTAAGAGACCCTATGGTTTCCGCCTCCACCATCAGTGACAGCCCATTCCACGCACTCACCACTCTCTGCGTAAAAAACTTACCCCTGACATCTCCTCTGTATCTGCTTCCAACCACCTTAAAACTATGTCTCTCGTGCTAGTCATTTCAGCCCTTGGAAAAAGCCTCTGACTCTCCACCCGATCAATGCCTCTCATTATCTTGTACACCTCTATCAGGTCACCTCTCATCCTCAGTCGCTCCAAAGAGAAAAGGCCAAGTTCACTCAACCTATTCTCATAAGGCTTGCTTCCCAATCCAGGCAACATCCTTGTAAATCTCCTCTGCACCCTTTCTATGGCTTCCACGTCTTTCCTATAGTGAGGTGACCAGAATTGAGCACAGTACTCCAAGTGGGATCTGACCAGGGTTCTATAAAGCTGCAACATTTACCTCTCGGCTCTTAAACTCAATCCCACGATTGATGAAGGCCAATGCTCCGTACCTTGTATGCCTTCTTAACCACAGAGTCAACCTGCACAGCAGCTTTAAGTGTCCAATGGACTCGGACCCCAAGATCCCTCTGATCCTCCACACTGCCAAGAGTCTTGCCATTGATACTATATTCTGCCATCATATTTGACCTACCAAAATGAACCACCTCACACTTATCTGGGTTGAACTCCATCTGCCGTGGACATAGACTCCAAGTGCATTTTCTGAGTAAACACAGATGCAAAAAAAATCATCTGAGATCTTCTCCATCTGTTTTGGCTCACATAAAAATTACCATTCTGGTTTTCCAGAGGACCAATTTTGTCCCTTGCCAGCCTTTTGCTCTGAACATATCTGTAGAAACCCTTAGGATTCTCCTTCACCTTGACTGCTAAAGCAACTTCATGCCTCCTTTTGTCCTTTCTGATTTCTTTCTTAAGTGTTCTTTTGCATTTCTTGTACCCTATAAACATCTCATTTTTTCCTACCTTTCTACACCTGCTATGCACCTCCTTTTTCTCTTAACCAGGGCCTCAATACTTCCTCAAAACCAAGGTCCCCTACACTTGTTATCTTTACCTTTTATTCTGACAGCCACATACAAGCTCTCTACCTTCAAAATTTCATTTTTGAGGGCCTCCCACATGTGAAGTAGACCTTTGCCAGAAAACAGCCTGTCCCAATCTACACTTGCCAGATCATTTCTGATACCATCAAAATTGGCTTTCCTCCAATTTAGAATCTCAGCCCGCAGACCAGATCTATATATTTGCATATTTACTTTGAAATTAATGGGCTAAACAGATTCCTCCTTATTTCCATTCTAAAAGGACATCCCTCTATTCTGAAGCTGTGTCCTCTACTCTTCGACACTTCCACCAGAGCAAACATCCTTTCCACATCCATTCTATCAAGGTCTTTCACAATTTCATGGGTTTCAATGAGGTCACCCCTCATTCTTCTGAATTCCAGTGAATACAGGCCCAGAGCCATCAAATGCCTTTCATATGACAAGCCATTCAATCCTGGAATCATTTTTGTGAACCTCCTTTGAACCCACTCCAGTTTCAGCACATGCTTTCTAAGATAAGAGGCTCAAAACTGCTGAAAATTCTCTAAGTAAGGCCTCACCAATGCTTTATAAAGTCTCAACATTACATCCTTGATTCTGTATTTGCCATGGTCCGGTCCGTGAAGTCCTCATTCCGGTTCACGGACCGGTCCATCGATCCTTATTCCAGGTTTTCCAGCTTTCCCTTGCTCTGTCAGTGTCTTAATTGAGGCACATGATTCTCATTTTGGGTTGGCTACATAAACAGCTCCTGGGTTCAGCTTCAGTTGCTGGACTGCTCCCTTCCTTTCCCCTTCCTTCTGAAGCTTTGCCTTTGCCTTTGCCTTTGCCTTTGCCTTTGCCTTTGCCTTTGCCTTTGCCTTTGCCTTTGCCTTTGCCTGTATTCCTGTCAGGTTCTACCGCTGGAGTAAGACCGGAGCCTTGCTGTGTCTAGATAAGGAACTGTCTATTGTTGTTTGGAACTGTCTCTGAGTCTATGCCTTTGCTTGGTAGGTCCGGCCGTTTGCCACTACCTTGTGTTAAGAACCGTCCTTGTGTCCACGCCTTCGCTAGGTAGGTCTGGTCATTTGCCGCTACCCTGTGTTGGGAACCGTCTCTGTGTCCACGCCTTCACTAGGTAGGTCCGGCCGTTTGCCGCTGCCTTGTGTTGAGAACCGTCTTGTCGTGTTCAACATTCTGTGTATGCGTCCCGGCCCTTCGTCCTGTTCCCAAGGGGGAACTCCCGGCTCTGTGTTCTGCATTCCTGTCTCCCAAGATTACCAAGGCTCTGTGTTCTGTGTTCCTGTCTCCCAAAATTACCAAGGCTCTGTGTTCCAGTCTCCCAAGTCCAAGTCTTAGCTTCGTGTCCTCATCCAGTTCTGGTCCCGCGTCCTGCCCAGGAGTCCGGAGTCCTGCGTCCTGCCACCATGTCCAGTCCTGTTGCCTTGCCACGTCTTGTCCTTGCCTAGCTCCGGAGTCGGAGTCCGAGTCAAGACCCAGGTTCCGGGTCCCTGTCCAGTCTCTGGCTTGGAGTCCTTGTCCAGGTTCCAAGGTCCTTGTTCCTCGTTGAGGTCCCACTTTCCTAGTCTAGTCCTAGCCCAGACCCTGTATCCTAGTCTCGTCCAGGGCCTGTGTCTTGTCCAGCGTCATTTCTTCCCCACTCCCCTTGCTTTCTTGACACACCTAGTCCTGTTCCTTGTACTTCGGTGTCTGTGTCTTGCAGTTGGGTCCGCTCCCAGCACCTCCCTTATGACAGTATTCTAGTGCTCAGTTTTCTGTATTTTCTCTCCATTTAGAAAATAGTCAACCTTTTCATTTCTTTGGAAACGTTGACTGTATCAAATGTACTGTTTTCTATAGATGCTGCCAAGCCAGCTGAGTTCCTCCAGCATTTTGTGTGTGTTGCTTGGTTTGATCATACGTGTTCCCATTGCCCTGCCATATTAGTTTAAACCACTCCCAACAACTCTAGTAAACCTCCCTTCTTGAAGAGTGGAGTGACATTTGAAATTTTATAGTCCTCTAGAACCATGTCAGAATCTGAGGATTCTTAAAAGATCATCCACAATCTGTTCAGCCACCTCTTTCAGATCCCTGGGTGTAGTCTATCTGGTCCAGGTGACTTAGCTACCTTCAAACCTTTCAGCTTCCCAAGTACCTTCTCCCTAGTAATAGCAATTGCCCCCTGACATTGTCGAACTTCTGCCATATTGTTGGTGTCTTCCACAGTGAAAACTGATGCAAAATAATTATTCAGTGCATCCATCATTTCCTTATCCCACCCCCCCCATTACTACTTCCCCAGTGTAATTTTCTACTGGCCTGATATCTACTCTCACCTTTCTTCTACTCTTTATATATCAGAAAAAAAAGTTTAGTATCCTCTTTTCCCTCCTAATGGTTGTTTGGTTGTTTCATTGACTTCTGTTAGTTATTTAAAACTCCCCAATTCTCGAACTTCCCACTAATTTTTTCTCTATTAAATACGCTCCCTCTTTTGTTTTTATGTTGACTTTGACTTCCCTTGTCAGCCATGCTTGTGTAATCCAGCCTTTAGAATACTTCTTCTTTAGGGTGTATGAATCCTCCATCTTCCAAATTGTTCCCAGAAATTTCAACCATTGCTGCTCTGCCATCATTCCAGCTAAGGTACTCTTCTAATCAACTTTGGTGAGCTCATCTTTCATGCCCCCAATTCCCTTTATTCCACTGTAATACTGATACATTTGACTTCAGTTTCTCCCTCTCACCATAGGCAGAGTGAATTCTATCATATTATTATCACTGGCTCCAAAGGTTTCCTTTACCTTAAGCTCCCTATTCAAATCTGGTTCATTGCACAACATCCAATCCAGAATTGTTGATCCTCTCGCGGGCTCATCAACAACGCAAACACGAGGAAATCTGCAGATGCTGGAAATTCAAGCAACACACGCAAAAAATGCTAGTGGAACGCAGCAGGCCAGACAGCATCTATAGGAAGAAGAACAGTCGATGTTTTGGGCCGAGACCCTTCGTCAGGAATAACTGAAAGAAGAGATAATAAGAGATTTGAAAGTGGGAGGGGGAGATCTGAAATGATGGGAGAAGACAGGAGGGGGAGGGATGGAGCTAAGAGCTGGAAAGTTGATTGGCAAAGGGGATACAAGGTTGGAGAAGGGAGAGGATCATGGGACGGGAGGCCTAGGGAGAAAGAAAGGGGGAGGGGAGCCCAGAGGATGGGCAAGGCGTTATAGTGAGAGGGACAGAGGGAGAAAAAAGAGAGAGAAAAAATTATATAATAAATAAATAGATAGATAAATAAATAAGGGATGGGGTACGAAGGGGAGGTGGGGCATTAACGGAAGTTAGAAAAGTCAGTGTTCATGCCATCAGTTTGGAGGCTACCCAGATGGAATACAAGGTGTTGTCCCATGATCCTCTCCGTTCTCCACCCTCATATCCCTTTTGCCAAACAACTTTCCAGCTCTTGGCTCCATCCCTCCCCCTCCTGTCTTCTCCTATCATTTTGGATCTCCCCCTCCCCCTCTCACTTTCAAATCTCTTACTATCTCTTCTTTCAGTTAGTCCTGACGAAGGGTCTCGGCCCGAAACATCGACTGTACCTCTTCCTATAGATGCTGCCTGGCCTGCTGCGTTCCCCCAGCATTTTGTGTGTGGGGCTCATCAACAAGCTGCTCTAATAAGTCATTTTGTCTGCATTCTACAAATTCTCTCTCAAGATCCAAAATCAACACCAACCTGATTTTCCCAATCTACCTATATATTGAAATTTCCATGACTTCTGTAACATTTTGTCATGCATTTTTTAATGTCCCATTGTAATTTGTAGCCCATAACATAGCCACTGTTCAAAGGCCTGTGTCTAATTCCCGTCAGGGTCTTTGCACCCTCGCAGTTCCTTAACTCTACCCACAAGGATTCTATATCTTCCAATCCAATGTCACCTCTTTTGAAGGATTCGACTTCATTTTTTACCAACAGAACCATCCCATCCCTTCTGCCCATCTGCCTGTCCTTTCGATACAATGTGTATCCTTGCATGTTAAGCTCCCAACTATGATCTTTCAACCTCGACCCACAAAATCATACTGCCTGTATTCATCACCCTTTTTGATTTTTGTCCCTATAATACACTGCATTTCATCCCACTGACTGCATTTTTGCCCTATTATCTGTTTGCCCTTCCTGTCTGTCTTGTTACACACTGCACCTACTTGTATACTGACTGTCTCATCCTCAGCCCTATCATTCTGGTTCCATTCCCATGCCAACTTAATTTAAACCCTCTGCACAGTTCTAGCAAACCTGCCCATAAAGATATTGGTCCCCCTTGGGTTCAGGTGTAATGTGGCCTTTTTTGTACAAGTTATACCTTCCCCAGAAGGAGTTCCAATGATGTTTTATTCTTATCCAGAATAAAGTTCTTCTTTACCTTTGACTGTCACTGAACACTGTGGTGTACAATAATAAATTACACAACAATTCACCAGCACCCCAACATCTCAGTATAAAAATTGAGAGCAATTGAGCAGAATCAATTTAAAATGTAAGTGTGAAGTGTGGAAATCATAAACAAAATGAATGTGTTGACAGTCAGTCTTGAATAATAGGAAAGGAATGAAAAGAAAAGATGATGATGAAATAAATATTCAGCAGGAGTTCAATTGTTTTAAATTCCAGTCACAGCAAACCTGCTCCTGTTTGCTCACAATTATTTCTCAAAGGTTGGTTTATTTTCTGAAAAGGCTGTTAATCAGAATCCGTTGAGCAGCACATGATGAAGGTTTGTTGTCAGGTCCCTCCAGTGTTTGTAGATTCATTAGAAACAGAGATAGTTTGTATTCATGAAAAGGAGGACAGATATCAGTAAAGGTACAGCAATACTCCATATTTATTAATGTGTGTGATTAGTGGAGTGTACAGATTTGACCGTGAAATAGAAATAGTCAACTGAATCCTAGAGTGCGGAGCCAATTAATGGAAACAAATATAACACTTGAACTCTCCATTGAGGTTAGATGAAACTAGATCTAGAGGTCATGGGTTAAGGGGGAAAGGTGAAATGTTCAAGGGATATATGAGGGGCAACTTCTTCACTCCGAGGGTGGTGAGAGTGTGGAATGAGCTGCCAGCTGGTGTGAATTCGTAAGACATTCCCTCAATAATGAGTATACTGCTTTGGATACTGTTATGGGGGATAACCTCCCAGAGAATGCGATAGAGACCAAGTTACTGGCACTGAGCATGGGTCCATGATGCAGAAAGGAAAGGGGGAGAAGCGGGGAGGAGTAGTGATAGGAAGTGATCGGGATACCAGGAGGGTATGTTGCTTCCCAGGTACTAGGGTCAGGGATGTCTCATGTCGTATCCACAGTGTTTTGAAGGGGAAGGGAGAGAGGCCAGGTGGCTTGGTACATACTGGTACCAATAACATAGGAAAGACGAGCAATGAGATTCTGAAGAGAGAATTTAGAGAGTTAGGCAGAAAACTGAGAAGCAGGACATCCAGTCTAGTAATTTCTGGATTGCTATCTGTGCCACACACCAGTGAGGGAAGAAGCAGGATGATTTGGCAAACAAATGCTGGGTGAGAAGCTGGTACAGGGAGCAGGCAGGTTTATGGCTCACTGGGACCTCTTCTGGGGGACCTGACCTGTACAAAAGGGACGAGTTGCACCTGAACCAGAGCGGAATCAATATTCCTGTGGGCAGGTTTGTAAGGGCTGTTGGGGAGAGCTTAAATTAATTTGGCAGGGGGGTGGGAACTAAAGTGAAGGGTCTCAGGATAGGACGATGGTTAAAAAAAACAAAGCTAGCTTGCAGTCAGACTGTCTAGAAGGAGGCAGATAATAAGACAAAATTTCAGCCCTCAGGGTGAGTATCAGTGCAATAGGGATACAGAGTGAAAAAAGGAATAAACAAATGCAGCTCTCAAAGTGTTATATCTCAATGCAGGGAGTATAAAAAATAAGGTGGATGATCTTGTTGCACTTTTACAGATTGTCAGGTATGATGTTGTGGCCATCACTGAATCATGGCTGAAGGATGGTTGTAGTTGGCAGCTGAATGTCCAAGATTACGTGTTGTATTGGAGAGATAGGAGGGGGTGGCAAGACTCTGCTGGTAAAGAATGGCTTTAAATCATTAGAAAGATGTAACATAGGATCGGAGGATGTTGAATCCTTATGGGTTGAGTTAAGAAACTACAAGGGTAAAAGGACCCTGATAGCAGTTATATACAGGCCTCCAAACAATAGCTGGGAAGTGGACTACAGATTACGATGGGATATAGAAAAGGCATGTCAAAAGGGCAATGTTATGACAGTAATGGGAGACTTTAACATAAAGGTAGATTGGGAAAATCAGGTTGGTAATGGATCTCAAGAGAATGAGTTTATTGAATGCCTATGAGATGGCTTTTTAGAGCAGTTTGTCATTTAGCCTACTAGGATATCAGCTATACTGGAGTGGGTATTCTGTAATGAACTGGAGGCAATTAGGGAGCTTCAGGTAAAGGAACACTTGGGAAGCAGTGAGTACAATATTCAACTTGAAACTAGACAGGGACATGGAACACAGAACATAATGATCTACAGCACATTACAGGCCCTTCGGCCCACAATGTAGTGCCCACTGGGAGAAAGTAAAGTCTGATGTAGCAGTATTTCAGCGGAGTAAAGGAAATTACAGTGGTATGAAAGAGGAGTGGCCAAAGTAAATTGGAAGGAGATGCTGGCAGGATGACAGCAGAACAGCATGGCGTGAGTTTCTGGGGAAAAGGAGGAAGGTGCGGAATAGAGGCATTCCAAAAGTGAAGAAATACTCAAATGTCAAAATAGCATAACAAGGGAAGTCAAAGCTAGTGTAAAAACAAAAGAGAGGGCATACAACAAAGCAAAAATTAGCAGGAAGAAAGAGGTTTGGGAAGCATTTAAAACCTACAGAAAGCAAATTAAAGAATCATTAGAAGGGAAAAGATGAAATATGAAATCAAGCTTGCAAACAATATCAAGGTGGATAAAAAAAGTTTTTTCAAGCATATAATAAATAAGAGAGAGTTGAGAGTGGATATAGGACTGCTAGAAAATGTGGCGAGAAATAATAATGGGGGGCAAGGAGATGGCAGATGAACTAAATAAGTATTTTACATCCATCCTCACTGTAGAAGGCACTAGCAATGTGTCAGGTGTTGAACGGTATGAGGGAAGAGAAGTGGGTGCAGTTACTATTACAAGAGAGAAGGTGCTCAAAAAGCTGAAAGACCTAATGGTGCATAAGTCACCTGGACCAGATGAACTGCATTCTAAGTTTTGAAAGAAGTAGCGGTAGAGATTGTGGAGGCATTAGTAATGATCTCCCAGGAATCATTGGACTCTGGCATAGTTCCTGAAGACTGGGAAATTGCAGATGTCACTCCCCACTCTTTAAGAATGGAGGGAGGCAGCAAAAAGGAAATTATAGACCAGTGAGCCTGACCTCAGTGGTTGGGAGGATATCAGAGTCAATTGCTGAGGATAAGGTTATGGAGTATTTGGTGACAAAGGACAAGATAAGACAAAGTCAGCCTGGTTTCCTGAAGGAAAATCATGCCTGATGAACCTGTTGGAATTCTTTGAGGGGATTACAAGAAGGATAGATAAACTGGATGCAGTGGATGTTGTATATTTGGATTTTCAGAAGACTGAGGAGGGGGAAAATAAAGGATCAGGCATGATGTAATGGTGGAGCAGAGTTGATGGGCCAGTGGCTTAACTCTGCTCCTATGTCTTATAATAAAGCTGCAGAATTAGGCATTTCACCCATCGCGTCTGCTCCACCATTTCGCCCGTCGAGTCTGCTCCACCATTTCGTCATGGCTGATCTAATTTTCCTCTCAGCCTTATCTCCTAACTTCTCGTCGTATCTCTCCATTCCCTGACCAATCACAAATCTCTGAACCTCTACCGTAAATATACAGAAAGACATTGCCTCCACAGCTGCCTTCGACAAAGAATTCCTCAGATTCTCCAATCTCTTTCTAAAGAAATTCCTCCTCTTTTCCTTTCTAAAAGGATGCTCCGCTGTTCTGAGGCTGTGTCCTCTGATCTTACACTTTTCCACCATAGGAAACATCCTCTCCACATCCACTCTATCAAGGCCTTTCACGGTTTGATAGATTTCAATGAGGTCACCCCACATTCTTCTAAATTCTAATAAGTACAGGCCCTGAACCACCAAACACTCTTCATATGACAAGCCATTCAATCCTGAAATCATTTTCATGAACATCCTTTGAACACTGTCCAATTTCAACACACCCTTCAGATGATGAACCCCAGAACTGCTCACAATACTCCAAACGAGGCCTCATCGATGCTTTATAATGTCTGAACATTATATATTTGCTCTTATATTCTAGTCCTCTTGAAGTGAATGCTAAGATTGCATTTGCCTTCCTCATTACAGCCTCAACCTGCAAGTTAACACTTAGGGAACTCTGCACAAAGATTCCCAAGTCTCTTTGCACCTCAGTTTTTTATATTTTCTCTCCTTCTAGGAAATAGTCAACCTTTTCATTTCTTCTACTAAAGTCAAGTCAATAGATGCCCCGACATTGTATTCCATCTGTCATTTCTTTGCACATTCTTCAAATCTGTCTAATCCTTCTGTAGCCTCTTTACCTCAAAACTAACTGCCCCACCACTTATCTTCAGCAAACTTTGCAACAAAGCCATCAATTCCATCATCTAAATCATTGACATATATGTAAAAAAAATCAGTCCTGACCCAGACCCCTGTGGAATATCATTAATCAACGGCAGCAAGCTAAAGAACAAAGCTCTCTTTATTCCCACTCTTTGCCTCCTGCCAATCAGCCACTGCTTTATCCCTGCCAGAATCTTTCCTGTAATACCATGTGCTCGTAGCTTGTTAAGCGCCTCATGTGCAGCACCTTGTCAAAAGCCTTCTGAAAATCCAAGTTCACAACATTAACCAATTCTCCTTTATCTATCATGCTTGTTTTTTCTTCAAAGAATTCCAACAGATTTGTCAGGCAAGATTTTCCCTTGAGGAAACCATGCTGGCTATAGCCTATTTTATCATGTGCCTCAATATACCATGCGATCAAAAGGGCAAAGAATGCATGACTGAAGGTGTTGCATTTAAAAGCACATAACATGCAGAATAAGGTGGAAGATCACATGGCGCAATTAGAGATTGGTCAGTTTGGTCGGTATGACATTGTGGACCTTAATGAGTGATGGCTGGAAGAAGGCCATAGTTGGGAACTTAACATCAAAGGGTATACTTTGTATCGAAAGGACAGGCAGGAAGGCATGTCTCTGTTGGTAAGAGATGGAATTACATCTTTATAAAGAGGTGGCATAGGGCCAGAGAATGTTGAATCTTTGTGGGTGGAGTTAAGAAACTGTAAAGGTAAAAAAAAACATTATGGAAGTCATATATAGGCCTCCAAATAGTTGCCAAGATGTGGGGCTGAGATTGCAAAGGGAGCTGGAAAAGGCATGTAATAAGGGTAATGACACAATTGTAATGGGGGACTTCAAAATGCAAGGGAATTGGGAAAATCAGGTTGGCGTCAGATCACAAGAGAGGGAGTTTGTTGAATGCCTATGAGATTACCTTTTAGAGCAGCTTGTGCTTGAGCCTGCTCAGGGAAAGGCTATCTTAGATTGGGTGTTGTGTAATAACCCAGATCTTATTAGGGAGCGTAACATAAAAGAACCCTCGGGAGGCAGTGATCATAATATGATTGAATTCATACTGCAGTTTGAGAGGGAGAAACAAAAGTCACATGTATCAGTATCACAATGGAATATAGGGAATTACAGAGGCACGAGAGAAGATCTTGCGCATGTGGATTGGAGGAGATACTAGTGGGGATGACGGCAGAACAGGGGAGGCTGAAGTTTCTGGGAATAGTTCACAAGGTGCAGGATAGATATGCCCCACAGAGGAAGAAGTTCTCAAATAGCAGGGGTAGGCAACCGTGGCTGACAAGGGAAGTTAAGGACCCCATAAATGCCAAGAAAAGGGCACATAAGACAGCCAAAGTGAGTGGAAAGTTGGCTGATTGGGAAGCTTTTAAAATCCAACAAAAGGCAACTACAAAAGCTATAAAAATGGAAAAGATGAAATATGAGGACAAACCAGCCAATAATATAAAGCAGGATACCAAAACATTTTTCAGTTATATAAAGAGTAACTGCCCATCCACCAATCTTCATATCATCTGCAAACTTGGCAACAAAACCATCTACTATGTGGAGAGGCCGACTAGGGGGAATGCCACACTAGATCTAGTATTAGGTAATGAACCGGGTCAGGTCACAGATTTCTCAGTGGGTGAGCATCTGGGGGACAGTGACCACCACTCCCTGGCCTTTAGCATTATCATGGAAAAGGATAGAATCAGAGAGGACAGGAAAATTTTTAATTGGGAAAGGGCAAATTATGAGGCTATAAGGCTAGAACTTGCGGGTGTGAATTGGGATGATGTTTTTGCAGGGAAGTGTACTATGGACATGTGGTCGATGTTTAGAGATCTCTTGCGGGATGTTAGGGATAAATTTGTCCCGGTGAGGAAGATAAAGAATGGGAGGGTGAAGGAACCATGGGTGACAAGTGAGGTGGAAAATCTAGTCAGGTGGAAGAAGGCAGCATACATGAGGTTTAGGAAGCAAGGATCAGATGGGTCTATTGAGGAATATAGGGAAGCAAGAAAAGAGCTTAAGAAGGGGCTGAGGAGAGCAAGAAGGGGGCATGAGGAGGCCTTGGCGAGTAGGGTAAAGGAAAACCCCAAGGCATTCTTCAATTATGTGAAGAACAAAAGGATGACAGGAGTGAAGGTAGGACCGATTAGAGATAAAGGTGGGAAGGTGTGCCTGGAGGCTGTGGAAGTGAGCGAGGTCCTCAATGAATACTTCTCTTCAGTATTCACTAATGAGAGGGAACTTGATGACGGTGAGGACGATATGAGTGAGGTTGATGTTCTGGAGCATGTTGATATTAAGGGAGAGGAGGAGTTGTTAAAATACATTAGGACAGATAAGTCCCCGGGGACTGATGGAATATTCCCCAGGCTGCTCCACGAGGCAAGGGAAGAGATTGCTGAGCTTCTGGCTAGGATCTTAATGTCCTCGTTGTCCCTGGGAATGATACCGGAGGATTGGAGGGAGGCGAATGTTGTCCCCTTGTTCAAAAAAGGTAGTAGGGATAGTCCGGGTAATTATAGACCAGTGAGCCTTACGTCTGTGGTAGGAAAGCTGTTGGAAAAGATTCTTAGAGATAGGATCTATGGGCATTTAGAGAATCGTGGTCTGATCAGGGACAGTCAACATAGCTTTGTGAAGGGCAGATCGTGTCTAACAAGCCTGATAGAGTTCTTTGAGGAGGTGACCAGGCATGTACATGAGGGTAGTGCAGAGTATGTGATCTATATGGATTTTAGTAAGGCATTTGACAAGGTTCCACACGGTAGGCTTATTCAGAAAGTCAGAAGGCATGGGACCCAGTGAAATTTGGCCAGGTGGATTCAGAATTGGCTTGCCTGCAGAAGGCAGAGGGTCGTGGTGGAGGGAGTACATTCAGATTGGAGGATTGTGACTAGTGGTGTCCCGCAAGGATCTGTTCTGGGACCTCTACTTTTCGTGATTTTTATTAACTACCTGGATGTGGGGGTAGAAGGGTGGGTTGGCAAGTTTGGAGATGACACAAAGGTTGGTGGTGTTGTAGATAGTGTAGAGGATTGTCGAAGATTTCAGAGAGACATTGATAGGATGCAGAAGTGGGCTGAGAAGTGGCAGATGGAGTTCAACCTGGAGAAGTGTGAGGTGGTACACTTTGGAAGGACAAACTCATAGCAGAGTACAAAGTAAATGGCAGGATACTTGGTAGTGTGGAGGAGCAGAGGGATCTGGGGGTACATGTCCACAGATCCCTGAAAGTTGCCTCACAGGTGGATAGGGTAGTTAAGAAAGCTTATGGGTTGTTAGCTTTCATATGTTGAAGGGTAGAGTTTAAGAGTCACAGGGTAATGATGCAGCTCTATAAAACTCTGGTTAGGCCACACTTGGAGTACTGTGTCCAGTTCTGGTCGCCTCACTATAGGAAGGATGTGGAAGCACTGGAAAGAGTACAGAGGAGATTTACCAGGATAGAGCGTATGGATTATGATCAGAGATTAAGGGAGCTAGGGCTTTACTCTTTGGAGAGGAGGAGGATGAGAGGAGACATGATAGAGGTGTACAAGATAATAAGAGGAATAGATAGAGTGGATAGCCATCGCCTCTTCCCCAGGGCACCACTGCTCAATACAAGAGGACATGGCTTTAAGGTAAGGGGTGGGAAGTTCAAGGGGGATATTAGAGGAAGGTTTTTTACTCAGAGTGGAATGCACTGCCTGAGTCAGTGGTGGAGGCAGATACACTAGTGAAATTTAAGAGACTACTAGACAGGTATATGGAGGAATTTAAGGTCGGGGGTGTGGGTTAAATGGGAGGCAGGGTTTGAGGGTCGGCACAACATTGTGGGCTGAAGGGCCTGTACTGTGCTGTACTATTCTATGTAATATGTCCTATGTACTCCATCATCTAAATCATTAATATTCAGCATAAAAAGAAGCGGCCCCCAAAACCAAACCCTGTGAAACACCACTAGTTACTGCAGCCAACCAGAATAGACCCTTTTATTCCCACTTGCTGCCTCCTACCAATCAGCCAATGCTCTAACCATGCCAGTAACTTCCCTGTAATGCCATGGGCTCTTAATTTGGTAAGTGGCCTAGTGTGTGGCACCTTGTCAAAGCCTTCTGAAAGTCCATATATACAACATCCACTGCATCCCCTTTATCTATCCTACTTGTAATCTTCTCAAAGAACTCCAACAGGTTCTTCAGGTATGAATTTCCCTTAAGGAAACCATGCTGACTTTGTCCTATCTTGTCCTGTGTCACCAAATACTCCATAATCTTATCCTTAACAATTGACTCCAACATTTTCCCAACAACTGAGGTCAGGCTAATTGGTCTATAATTTCCGTATTATAGCCCATTTAGTCTGACCTCAATGGTCTGAAAAATGTTGGAGTCTACTATTAAGGATGATGTTTTGGGATACTCTGAGACTTACGATAAAATAAGTCAAAATCACATGGTTTCTGTAAAGGGAAATCTTGCCTGACAAATCTGTTAGAATCCTTCGAGGAAGTAACAAGCAGAGTGGACAAAGATCTCTTGGTATATATTGGTACCAATGACATAGGAAAGAAAAGTAAAGAGGTCTTGAAAAGACAATTTAGAGAGCTTGACAGGAAACTGAAAAGCAGGACCTCCCTGGTAGAAATTTCTGAAATGCTGCCAGTCCCATGTGCCAGTGAGGGTGGAAACAGGATGACTTGGCAAATTAATGTGTGACTGAGAAGCTGGTGCAGGAGACAGGGCTTCAGGTTCTTGAATCATTGGGATCTCTCCTGGGGGAGGTATGACACCTACAAAAATGATGGGTTGCACCTGAACCCGAGGAGGACCAATATTCTCACAGGCAGGTTTTTTAAAGCTGTTGGGGAGGGTTTAAACCAATTTGGCAGGGGGGTGGGAACCTGAGTGAAGGGACTCAGGATAGGACAGATGGTAAAAAAGCAAAGATAGTGTGCAGTCAGACTGTCAAGAATGGCAGGGAGACGAGACGACATTGCAGTCCTCAGGGTGAGTATCAGTGCATTAGGGGTGTCGAATCAAAAAGGGTAGTAAATACAATACTCAGAGTTATATCTCAATGCATAGAGTATAAGAAATATGGTGGATGATCTTGTTGCACTATTACAGATTGTCAGGTATGATGTTGTGGCCATCACTGAATCGTGGCTGAAGGATGGTTGTAGTTGGGAGCTGAATGTCCAAGGTTACACATTGTATTGGAGGGACAGGAAGGTAGGCAGAGGGACTGGCGTGGCTCTGCTGGTGAAAAATGGCAACAAATCAGTAGAAAGATGTGACATAGAATGGAAGATGTTGAATCCTTGTAGGTTGAGTTAAGAAACTGCAAGGGTAAAAGGACCCTGATGGCAGTTATATACAGGCTGTAACAGTAGCTGGGATATGGACCACAGATTACAACAGGAAATAGAAAAGGTGTGTCAATGGGCAATGTTATGATAATCATGGAAGATTTCAACATGCAGGTCAATTTGGAAAATCAAGTTGGAAATGGATCTCAAAGACTGAGATTGTTGAATGCCTATGAGATGGCTTTTTAGAGCAGTTTGCAATTGAGCCAACTAGGGAATCAACTATACTAGATTTGATGTTATGCAATGAATCAGAGGCAATCAGGGAGCTTAACGAAAAAGAACCCTTAGGGGGCAATGATCACAATATGACTGAGTTCAACTTGAAAAATGATAGGGAAAAAGTAAAATCTGATGTAGCAGTATTTCAGTGGAGTAAAGGAAATTACAGTGGTATGAGAGAGGAGTTGGTCAAAGTAAATTGGAAGGAACTACTGGCAGGTATGACAGCAGAGCAGCAATGGCATGAGTTTCTTGGAAAAATGAGGAAGGTGCAGGATAGATGTATTCCAAAAATGAAGAAATACTCAAATGGCAAAATAGTACAACTGTGGCTGACAAGGGAAGTCAAAACTACTGTAAAAGCAAAAGCCAGGGCATACAACAAAGCAAAAATTAACTAACCACACCATCAGTGCCTCTCACCATCTTATACACCTCTATCAACTCACCTCTCATCCTCGGTTGCTTCAAGGAGAGAGGGCCAAGTTCACTTAACCTATTTCCATAAGGCACACTCTCCAATCCAGGCAACATCCTTGTGAATCTCCTCTGCACTTTTTCCATAGTATCCATATCCTTCCTATAGTGAGGTGATCAGAACTGAACACAGTACCTGAAGTGGGGTCTGACCAAGATTATATAACTGTAACATTACCTCACGGCTCTTGAACTCAATCCCACAGCTGATGAATGCCAACACACCATACACCGTCTTAACAACACTGTCAACCTGCTTAGCAGCTCTAGGTGTCCTATGGACACGGACCCCAAGATCTCTCTGATCATTCACAATGCCAAGAGTCTTACCATTAATATTATATTCCGCCTTCAAATTTCACACTTACCTGGTTTAAACTCTATCTGTCACTTCTCGGCCCAGTTCTGCATCCTATTGATGTCCCACTGTAACCTCTGACACCCCTCCAGACTATCTACAACACCCCCAACCTTTGTGTCATCAGCAAAATTACTAACACACTATTCTACTTTTTCATCCAAGTCATTTATAAAAATCACAAGGAGGAAGAGTCCCAGAACAGATCCCTGTGGAACCCCACTGGTCACTGACCTCCATGCAGAACACAACCATCTACATCTATCCTTCGGCAAGCTAATTCTGCACCACAAACAGAAATAAGAGAAAATCTGCAGATGATGGAAATCTAAGCAACACACACAAAATGCTGCAGGATCTCAGCAGGACAGGCAGCATCTATGGAAAAGAGTACAGTCAACGTTTCAGGCCAAAACCCTGGCCTGAAACGTTGATGATACTCTTTTCTGTAGCTGTCTGGCCTGCTAAGTTTCTCCAGCATTTTGTGTGTGTTGCCCTGTATCCACAAAGCAAGGTCTCCTTGGATCCCATGCCTCCTTACTTTCTGAATGACCTTAAATGGGGAACCTTATCAAATGCCTTACCAAAATCCATATACACTACATCCACTGCTCTACCTTCATCAATGTGTTTTGTTACAACCTCAAAGAATTCAATCAGTCTCGTAAGGCATGACCTGCCCTTGACAAAACCGTGCTGACTATCCCTGATCAAATTATGTCTCTCCAAATACTCATAAATCCTGCCTCTCAGGATCTTCTCCAACAACTTGCCCACCACTGAAGTAAGACTCACTGGTTTATAATTTCCTGGGTTATCTGCGATCCCTTTCCTGAACAAGGGAACATCATTTGCAACCCTCCAATCTGCCAGTACTTCTCCCACCCCTATTGATGATGCAAAGATCACTGCCAGAGGCTCAGCAATCTCCTCCCTCACTTCCCACAGTAGCCTGGGGTATATCTCATCTGGTCACAGTGATTTATCTAACTTAATGCTTTTCAAAATCTCCAGTACATCCTTTTAGTTAATGTCTATATGCTCAAGCATTTCAGTCTACTGTAAGCCATCCCCACAATTACCAAGGTCCTTTTCCCTGGTGAATACTGAGGCAAAGTGCCTCCACTACCTCCTCCAATTCCATGCACATGTTTCCACTATCGTACTTGATTGGTCCTATTCTCACACAGCTCATCCTCTTGCTCTTCACACTCTTGTGGAATGCCTTGGGATTTTCCTTAATCCTGCTCGCCAAGGGCTTCTTGTGGCCCCTTCTAGCTCTCCTAATTTCATTCTTAAACTTCTTCCTGGCAACCTTGTAATTTTCTAGAACTCTATCAGTACCTAGTTTCTTGAATCTTTCGTAAGCTTTTCTTTTCTTCTTAGCTAGATCCTTTGTACATCCTTTGTACACCATGATTGTTTCACCCTACCATCCTTTCCCTGCCTCAATGGAACATACCTATGCAGAATACCATGCAAATGATCCCTGAACATTTGCCACATTTCTGCCATGAATTTCCCCGAGAATATCCGCTCCCACTTAATGCTCCCAAGTTCCTGCCTAATAGTATCATATTTCCCCCTACCCCAATTAAATATCCTTTTCCAGTGCTATGGTAAAGGAGATAGAATTGTGATCACTACCTCCAAAATGCTCTCCCACTGAGAGATCTGACACCTGAATGTTGAAAGGCCTAGACAGTGCAGATGTGGAAAGGATGTTTCCCATGGTGGGGGATTCTAGGACAAAAGGACACAGCCTCGGGATAAAGGATGTCCATTCAAAACGGAGCTGCAGAGAAATTTCTTTCGCCAGTGGGTGGTGAATCTGTGGAATTTGTTACCACAGGAAGCTGTGGAAGCCAGGTTGTTGGGTGTATTTAAGGCAGAGCTTGATAGGATCTTGTTTGGATATAGTATCAAAGGTTATGGGGAGAAGGCTGTAGAATGGGGCTCAGGAGAGGAAAATGGGATCAGCCATGATTGAACGGCCACATGGCCTAATTCTACTCCTATGTCTTATGGTCTTTTGAAGGTGTCCTGGATGCTGGGGAGGCGGAGGCTAGTGCCCATGATGGAGCTGACTAAATTTACAACTCTCTGCAGCTTACTTCGATCCTGTGCAGTAGCCACCACCCACCCATACCAAACGGTGATACAGCCAGTTAGAATGCTCTCCACAGTACATCTGTTGAAATTTGCAAGTGTCTGTGGTGACATACCAAATCTCTTTAAACTCTCAAAGAAATATTCTTGCTGTCGTGCTTTCTTTGTGGTTGCATCGATATGTTGGATCTAGGATAGACCTCAGAGATACTGACACTCGGGAACGTAAGATTGCATTTCCCATAGACCTGTTGCAGTGGGTCCAGGTCCTTGCTGAGACAGGAGATAATTCTAGCCATAACAAATCTCACAATGCACTTCATCACTGTGGATGTAAGTTAGCTCTTGTTGGTCACTGGTATAACCGTTGCCCTTTTGAAGCAGGTGGGAACCACCAACTAGCAATGAGAGATTCAAAATATCTTTGAACCGTCATTTGGTTGGCCCAGGTTTTCAGAACCCTACCAGGTACTCCATTAGGGCCTGTCACCTTGCGAGGTTACACCCCAACTCTAACCCACAGCATTAGCCCTAAAAGTTTAGCCACTCTATGACCTCTTTGACCACTTTGCACTAAAATGGACATTTTTGTTCTAATTGTGTACTTTCTTTTAAGGATAGTGTAAATTTTCTGTTTATGCTTGTCTTGTGAATACTGTTTAAATAATGCTATGTTCCTGTAACATTGCTGCAAGTTTTTTCTCATTTCCCTGATGCATACATGTATTTCTGCATGTGACAATAAACTCGACTTTGACTTTAGAAAGTGCTCATGTGGCTCTTTAGAAAGAGCCACAGATAAATACATCAGGGAGGCAGGATCTTTGGTCCAATGTACCCATGCCAATAAAACTACCTAACTGAGCTTGTCGCTTTGGCTTGTACTTGGTCCAGATCCTTCTTAACTTTTCCTCTCCATGTACATGCCAAAATCTTTTTCTTTAATATCGTAATTGTACCTGCCTCTACCACTTCTCCTGGCAGTTTATTTCTCATGTGCTCCAGTTTCTAAGTGAAAATATCACCCCTAAGAGCTTTTGAATCTTTCTCCTTTCACTTTAAACCTTCAGCCTTCCCTGTAATTGTGGAAAAGACTGCGGCTATTCATCTTACCTACACCCCTCATGATTTAATAAAGTCACACCTCAGTTTCTTGCACTCCAGAGGGAAAAATGTCCTCGTCTATCCAGCTATAGATTCAAGATTGTTCGCTTTTCAATATTTTTATTATTAATTTTACATATAAGCATACAGAGTACAAGAAAAAAAATGTCTATGTATTGTACTAAATCGCAAGTAAAGACTCCTTACCCTATATTCATACAGATTAATTAATTCGTAACATTGAAATATAGTAATTATATTATATAAAAAAATCCAACCCACTACCAAGACCGAAGCTGATTAGTAAAGAAAAAAAAGGAAAAAAAATTATTAGTCAGCATCTGTGCTTCAACATTAAATCAAAGGTTTTGAAAATAATTCAAAAAAGGTCCCCACAATGTTTGAAGGTCTTGGCTAGATACAGAGATTGAACATCGAATCTCCTCTAATTTTAAACATGACATTACATCACATAACCATTGAGCGTGAATAGGAGGGGACGCATCTTTGCATTTAAGCAAGAGCGTCCTTCCGGCCATAACATAGAATAGTACAGCACATTACAGGCCCTTCGGCCCACAATGTTGTGCCGACCTTCAAACCCTGCCTCCCATTTAACCCCCCACCTTAAATTCCTCCATATACCTGTCTAGTAGTCTCTTAAACTTCACTAGTGTATCTGCCTCCAACACTGACTCAGGCAGTGCATTCCACACACCAACCACTCTCTGAGTAAAAAAGCCTTCCTCTAATATCCCCCTTGAAACTAAATTCGCATGGGGCAGGGATCCAGAATGTGAGAGAGGATAGCGAGATGAAGTACAAAGGACAGGTGGGGACTACACGGTTCCGGAATATTAAGTGTGAAGTAGAGAAAGGTGAGGCAGAACGAGTGATAAGGAGGATACATGTGCAGAGGGATGGTCTGACGGAGCATGGAGTTAAATGTGCAGAAAGAGTAAGTAAATTTAAGAAGGACAACAAAATTCAAGGGGCGTATAGCCCGGTGAGAGTTCGGGGAGCTGGGTTATGCACAATAGGCAGCGATTTAAACAGAGAGAGGAGAAATGGGTTAAAAATTCTATATCTGAATGCATGAAGTGTCAGAAATAAGGCGGATGAGCTTGAAGCTCAGGTGTGAATGGGTAACTATGATGTTGTTGGGATAACGGAGACATGGCTGCAGGGGGATCAGACCTGGGAATTGAATGTACAAGGGTATACGTGCTATCGAAGGGACAGAAAGGTGGGCAGAGGGGGTGGTGTGACCCTGTTGGTGAGGAATGAGATTCAGTCCCTTGCAAGGGGGGACATAGAATCAGGAGAAGTAGAGTCAGTGTGGATAGAACTGAGGAACAGTAAGGGCAAAAAGACCCTAATAGGTGTTATCTACAGGCCCCCAAACAGTAGCATGGATATTGGGTGCAAGTTGAATAGGGCGTTAACAATGGCATGTGACAAAGGAAATGTCGCAGTAGTTATGGGGGATTTCAACATGCAGGTGAACTGGGAAAATCAGGTTGGTACTGGACCCCAGGATAGGGAGTTTGTAGAGTGCCTATGGGATGCATTTTTGGAGCAGTTTGTACGAGAGCCGACCAGGGATGAGGCTATTCTGGATTTAGTGTTGTGCAATGAACAGGATTTGATAAGTGATCTTGAAGTAAAGGAGCCATTAGGAGGTAGTGACCATAATATGGTAAGTTTTTATCTGCAAGTTGAGAGGGATAAGGGCAGATCAGAAGTGTCAGTATTGCAGTTGAACAAAGGAGACTATGGAGCCATGAGGGAGGAGCTGGCCAAAGTTGACTGGTCGGATATCCTAGCAGAAAAGACAGTGGAACAGCAATAGCAGGTATTCTTGGGAATAATGCACAAGGTGCAAAATCAGTTCATCCCCTGGAGAAGGAAGGATTCAAAAGGGGGAAAGTGGCCACAGTGGTTAACAAAGAAAGTCAGAGATAGCATAGCATTAAAAAAGAAGTATAACAGAGCTAAGGTGAGTGGGAAGATGGATGATTGGGAAATTTTTAAGGAGGATCAGAACTTAACTAAAAAGGCAATACGGGGAGAAAAAATGAGGTATGAACGCAAGCTAGCTAGGAATATAAAGGAGGATAGCAAAAGTTTTTTTAAGTATGTGAAGAGAAGGAAGATAGTTAAGAACAATGTTGGGCCCTTGAAGAATGAATTGGGAGAAATTGTTATGGGAAACAGAGAAATGGCAGACGAATTTAATAAGTACTTTGGATCTGTCTTCACTAGGGAAGACACAAGCAATCTCCCAGATGTATGGATGGGCCAAGGACATAGGGTAACAGAGGAACTGAAACAGATTGACATTAGGAAGGAAACGGTGATGAGTAGACTGATGGGACTGAAGGCTAACAAATCCCCAGGTCCAGATGGTCTGCATCCTAGGGTACTAAAGGAGGTGGCTCTGGAAATTGCGGATGCATTGGTGATCATTTTCCAATGTTCCTTAGATTCAGGGTCAGTTCCTGAGGATTGGCGAATGGCTAATGTTATCTCACTTTTTAAGAAAGGAGGGAGGGAGAAAACAGACAACTATCGCCCTGTTAGCCTAACATCAGTAGTGGGGAAGATGCTAGAGTCCATTATTAAAGATGAAATAGCAGCATATCTTGATAGCAGTGATAGGATTGGGCCGAGCCAGCATGGATTTACCAAGGGCAAATCATGCTTGACTAATCTATTGGAGTTTTTCGAGGATGTAACCAGGAAGATAGACGCGGGAGATCCAGTGGATGTGGTGTACCTTGACTTTCAGAAGGCATTTGATAAGGTACCACATAGGAGATTGGTGAGTAAAATCAGACCTCATGGCATTGGGGGGAGGATATTGACATGGATAGAAAACTGGTTGGCAGATAGAAAGCAAAGGGTAGCAGTGAATGGGTGTTTCTCGGAATGGCAGGTGGTGACCAGTGGGGTGCCACAGGGCTCGGTATTGGGACCACAGCTGTTTACAATTTACATCAATGATTTAGAGGAAGGCATTGTGAATAACATCAGCAAGTTTGCTGATGATACTAAGCTGGGTGGCAGTGTGACATGTGATGAGGATGTTAGGAGAATTCAAGGTGACTTGGATAGGCTGGGTGAGTGGGCAGAAACTTGGCAGATGGCGTTTAATGTGAATAAGTGTGAGGTTATTCACTTTGGGAGCAAGAACAGGAAGGCAGATTATTATCTGAACGGTGTGGAGTTAGGTAAGGGAGAAATACAAAGAGATCTAGGAGTACTTGTTCATCAGTCTCTGAGGGTGAATGAGCAAGTGCAGCAGGCAGTGAAGAAGGCTAATGGAATGTTGGCCTTTATTACAAAGGGAATTGAGTACAAGAGCAAGGAAATCCTTTTGCATTTGTACAGGGCCCTGGTGAGACCACACCTGGAGTATTGTGTGCAGTTTTGGTCTCCAGGATTAAGGAAGGACATCCTGGCTGTGGAGGAGGTGCAGCGTAGGTTCACTAGGTTAATTCCTGGGATGTCCGGACTGTCTTACGCAGAAAGGTTAGAGAGACTGGGTTTGTACAGGCTGGAATTAAGGAGATTGAGGGGGAATCTGATTGAGACATATAAGATTATTAAGGGATTGGACAAGATAGAGGCAGGAAATACGTTCCAGATGCTGGGAGAGTCCAGTACCAGAGGGCATGGTTTAAGAATAAGGGGTAGGTCATCTAGGACAGAGTTGAGGAGGAACTTCTTCTCCAAGAGAGTTGTGGAGGTGTGGAACGCGCTGCCTCAGAAGGCAGTGGAGGCCAATTCTCTGGATGCTTTCAAGAAGGAGCTAGATAGGTATCTTATGGATAGGGGAATCAAGGGTTACGGGGACAAGGCAGGAACCGGGTATTGATAGTAGATGATCAGCCATGATCTCAGAATGGCGGTGCAGGCTCGAAAAGCCGAATGGTCTACTTCTGCACCTATTGTCTATTGTCTATTGAATTTCCCACCCCTTACCTTAAAGCCATGTTCTCTTGTATTGACCAGTGGTGCCCTGGGGAAGAGGCGCTGGCTATCCACGCTATCTATTCCTCTTAATATCTTGTGTACCTCTATCATGTCTCCTCTCATCATCCTTCTCTCCAAAGAGTAAAGCCCTAGCTCCCTTAATCTCTGATCATAATGCATACTCTCTAAACCAGGCAGCATCCTGGTAAATCTCCTCTGTACCCTTTCCAATGCTTCCACATCATTCCTATAATGAGGCGACCAGAACTGGACACAGTACTCCAAGTGTGGCCTAACCAGAGTTTTATAGAGCTGCATCATTACATCGCGACTCTTAAACTCTATCCCTCAACTTATGAAAGCTAACACCCCATAAGCATTCTTAACTACCCTATCTACCTGTGAGGCAACTTTCAGGGATTTGTGGACATGTATCCCCAGATCCCTCTGCTCCTCCACACTACCAAGTATCCTGCCATTTACTTTGTACTCTGCCTTAGAGTTTGTCCTTCCAAAGTGTACCACCTCACATTTCTCCGGGTTGAACTCCATCTGCCACTTCTCAGCCCACTTCTGCGTCCTATCAATGTCTCTCTGCAATCTTTGACAATCCTCTACACTATCTACAACACCGCCAACCTTTGTGTCATCTGCAAACTTGTCAACCCATCCTTCTACCCCGACATCCAGGTCGTTAATAAAAATCATGAAAAGTAGAGGTCCCAGAACAGATCCTTGTGGGACACCACTAGTCACAACCCTCCAATCTGAATGTACTCCCTCCATCACGACCCTCTGCCTTCTGCAGGCAAGCCAATTCTGAATCCACCTGGCCAAACTTCCGTGGATCCCAAGTCTTCTTACTTTCTGAATAAGCCTACCATATGGAATAGCCTTGTCAAATGCCTTATTAAAATCCATGTAGATCACATCCACTGCACTACCCTCATCTATATGCCTGGACACCTCCGCAGAGAACTCTATCAGGCTTGTTAGACATGATCTGCCCATCATAAAGCCATGCTGACCGTCTCTGATCAGACCATGATTCTCTAAATGCCCATAGATCCTATCTCTAAGAATCTTTTCCAACAGCTTTCCCACCACAGACGTAAGGCTCACTGGTCTATAATTACCTGGACTATCCCTACTACCTTTTTTGATCAAAGGGACAACATTCGCCTCCCTCCGATCCTCTGGCACCATTCCCATGGACAACGAGGACATAAAGATCCTGGCCAGAAGCTCAGCAATCTCTTCTCTCGCCTCGTGGAGCAGCCGGGGGAATATTCCGTCAGGCCGCAGGGACTTATCCGTCCTAATGTATTTTAACAACTCCAACACCTCCCCTCCCTTAATATCAACATGCCAATATAAGAGAAATAAAAGTCAAAATGTGCAAGTCAGATGACTCCAAAATAATATACTTTCCTCCAACAATACCAAATAAAGCGGTGAAAGGATTAGGCTTAAAGTTTACTTTGAAAAGTATCGAGAAAGGTTGAAATACTTCTTTCCAATATTTTCCAATACTCGGGCATATCCAAAACATAGAAAATAGGTGCAGGAGTAGGCCATTCGGCCCTTCGAGCCTGCACCGCCATTCAGTATGTTCATGGCTGATCATCCAACTCAGAACCCTGTACCAGCCTTCCCTCCATACCCACTGATCCCTTTAGCCCCAAGGGCCATATCTAACTCCCTCTTAAATATAGCCAATGAACTGGCCTCAACTGTTTCCTGTGGCAGAGAATTCCACAGATTCACCACTCTCTGTGTGAAGAAATTTTTCCTAATCTCGGTCCTAAAAGGCTTCCCCTTTATCCTCAAACTGTGACCCCTCATTCTGGACCCCACCAACATCGGGAACAATCTTCCTGCATCTAGCCTGTCCAATCCCTTTAGGATTTTATACGTTTCAATCAGATCCCCCCTCAATCTTCTAAGTTCCAATGAGTATAAGCCTAGTTCATCCAGTCTTTCATCATATGAAAGTCCTGCCATCCCAGGAATCAATCTGGTGAACCTTCTTTGTACTCCCTCTATGGCAAGGATGTCATTCCTCAGATTAGGGGACCAAAACTGCACACAATACTCCAGGTGTGGTCTCACCAAGGCCTTGTACAACTGCAGTAGTACCTCCCTGCTCCTGTACTAGAATCCTCTTGCTATGAATGCCAGCATACCATTCGCCTTTTTCACCGCCTGCTGTACCTGCATGCCCACTTTCAATGACTGGTGTACAATGACACCCAGGTCTCGTTGCACCTCCCCTTTTCCTGATCGGCCACCATTCAGATAATAATCTGTTTTCCTGTTTTTGCCACCAAAGTGGATAACTTCACATTTATCCACATTAAATTGCATCTGCCATGAATTTGCCCACCCACCCAACCTATCCAAGTCACCCTGCATCCTCTTAGCATCCTCCTCACAGCTAACACTGCCACCCAGCTTCATGTCATCCGCAAACTTGGAGATGCTGCATTTAATTCCCTCATCCAAGTCAATAATATATATTGACTAATATATATAAACATATGAATGAGTGACGCGTCTCCATTATTACATTTATCACAATACAGAGATATATCTAAATAAAAATGAGACAACTTATCCTTGGTCATATGGGCCCTATGGACCACTTTAAATTGTAGGAGAGAGTGGCGGGCACATAATGATGAAGTGTTAACCAATTTAAAAATTTGGTTCCAAGTTTCCTCAGAAACTGAAGTCTGTAAATCTTGTTCCCAAAGATTTTTAATTTTATCTAAAGGAACTCTTCTCATTCCCAACAGCATATTATAAATATTAGATATAAATCCATTATAAAAAGGTTTCAAATTAAAAATTACATCTAGTAGATTCTTATCAGGACTTTTAGGAAATGTACTTATTTGAGACCATAAACAATCTTTTATTTGTAGGTATCGATAAAAATGAGTTTCAGGTAAACTATATTTAGTTGACAGTTGTTCAAATGAAAAGAGACTTCCCTCCACAAACAAGTTCTGAAAGCATTTAATACCTAATCTTTCCCATTGTTTAAAAGCCACATCAATCATAGAGGGTTTAAAAAAAATAATTAGAAAAAATGGGACTCCAAAGAGAAAATCTCAATAAGCCAAAGTATTTTTGGAATTGTATCCAAATTCTCATAGTGTGTTTAACTACCAGATTATCAGTTAACTTACTCAGAGACAAAGGGAGTGAGGATCCAAGAAGAGAAATAATAGAAAACTTATTAACAGAGCTAGCTTCTGAAAAAACCCACATCAGACAATCCTCACGATTAATGTAATATAACCAAAGTGTAAGATTTCTTATATTAACTGCCCAATAATAAAATCTAACATTTAGTAAGGCTAATCCTCCATTCTTTTTATCTTTCTGAAGATGAATTTTATTTAATCTAGAATGCTTATTCTTCCATATATAAGATATAATAGAGTCAAGAGAATCAAAAAAAAAGATTTAGGAATAAAACCAGGCAATGCCTGAAAAAGATATATAAATTTAGGTAATATATTCATTTTGATAGAGTTAATTCGGCCAATCAGCAATAAGGAAAGAGGCAACCAATTTGATAACATCCTTTTTACGTGATTCAATAGGGTAAGAAAATTTATTTTAAATAGACACTTATAGTTTTTAGTGATTGTTACACCTAAGTAGGTAAATTGGTTTCTTTCAATTTTAAAAGGAAGGTTAGAATTTGTTGGTATCAAATTATTCAAAGGGAAAAGTTCACTTTTATGTAAGTTTAATTTATAACCTGAGAACTGACTAAAACAGGAGAGTAAAGAAAGCACATGGGGTAATGAAGTCTCAACATTAGAAATAAATAGCAGCAGATCATCAGCGTACAGTGAGACTTTGTGAGTAGTGTCTCTCCTTAAAATACCGGTGATATCATTAGATTCTCCAAAGGCAATGGCTAAAGATTCTAAGGCTAGATCAAAAAGCAAAGGGCTCAACGGACAGCCTTGTCTAGTGCCACGTTGAAGCTTAAATGGTTTGGAATTATGTGAATTAGTGATTACCCTGGTGGAAGGAGCTAGATAAAGTAATTTAATCCATTGAATGAAAATGGGTCCAAAATTGAATTTTTCTAAAGTTTTAAATAAATAATTTCATTCAACTCTGTCGAAAGCTTTCTCAGCATCTAGGGATACCACACATTCCGATATCATGTTAGAAGGAGAATAAGTAACATTTAATAACCGACGAATATTAAAGAGAGAATATCGATTTTTGATAAATCCAGTTTGGTTATCGGAAATGACAGGTGGTAAAATATTTTCAATCCTATGGGCCAAAACTTTAGATAGGATCTTAGTATCAACATTAAGTAAAGAAATTGGTCTATAAGAAGAGCATTCAGTTGGATCCTTATTCTTTTTAAGGATAAGCGAAACAGAAGCCTCATAAAAAGATTGAGGGAGTCTGCCCAACTTAAATGAATCTGAAAAAACTGAACATAAATGAGGTATAAGCGGTGAGGAAAAGATCTTGTAAAACTCTCCAGAAAATCCATCTGGACTCGGAGCTGTCCTCAAACGCAATGAGCGCACAGCCTCAACAATTCCCTCAAAAGAAATAGATTGTTCCAACAACTTTCTGTTGTCAGCAGAAATCGTAGGAATGTTTAGTTGATCGAAAAAATTATTCATTACAGTGTTATCCTTAGAAGATTCAGAACTATAAAGTTTAGAATAAAATTCTCTAAAAGTATCATTTATTTCTAAATAATCAGTTGTCCTATCACCATTAGCTTTGCATATTTCTTTAATCTGCTGTTTAGCTATAAAGGTTTTAATTTGATCAGCCAATAATTTACCTGTTTTATCTCCATGAATATAAAACTGACTTTTATCTTTTAGGAGTTGGGTTTCAATTGGATAGGTTAAAAGGAGATCATATTTAGTTTTAGTTTCAACATGTCTTTTATATATGGCAGGTGCTGGAGCCAAGGCATACTCTTGGTCTAATTATTTCAGCTGATTAGCTAAATAATTTCTCTCTTTATTAGTTTTTTCCTTAATACTTGCAGTATAAGAAATAATTTATCCTCTAATATATGCGTTAAAGGCATCCCATCTGATAAGACTAGAAGCCTCCTCTAACGTAGTGGTCCCCAACCTCCGGGCCACGGACCGATACCGGTAGCCAGAATGCACCAGGCACATCTTTAAGAAAAAAGCCGAAATAAACAAGCTAATTAATTAGGTGCTGCCCAGAAGCCAGTCTTCATTAGAGGAACAGAGGTGGAGAGAGTCAATAACATTAAATTCTTTGGCATTAAGGATCAACGTTTCTCTCTCTGAAAAGTGTCAGAGGATCTGTCCTGGGACCAGCACGTAACTGTCATTACAAAGAAAGCACGGCAGCGTCTATACTTTATTAGAAGTTTGTTTAGATTCAACATGTCACCTCGATCCTGACAGCCCTGTCTTTTCAGCTTCACTAGGCTGGCATTTAAATTGACCAAACAATGGAACAGCTAAAGGCTCCAGCGCCTGGAAAGAGGAGTGAACATCGTGTAGAGCAAGTGAAATCGGCAATCGCCTCTGATCTGGGCGGACATTTACGTGCTGAGTGGCACCTAATTAATTAGCTTGTTTATTTCGGCTTTTTTCTTAAAGATGTACTGGGTGCACTCTGGCAACCACTGCACCCCTGCATGCTTCGCGACCCGGTATCGGTCCACAGCCCAGAGGTTGGGGACCACTGCTCTAATGTATTCTCTTCAAAAAAAGGAGTAATTTGTCTCTCCATAAACTTTAAAAAATCTATAACAGATAACAAAGTTAAATTAAATCGCCAAAACCTATTTGTTTGAAGAAGACCAGGGAGATTAAAAGATAGGAGCACAGGGGCGTGATCTGAGACACGTTGTCTATTGGATGAAAAAAACACCAAGCATCAACAATATCACATTTCATTAAAAAAGATTTAATAAACACAGCTGATTTATTTGGTATGATTAGTTTAGGAAATGGATGATCTAAAGCTTGATCTAAGCAACAATTAAAGTCTCCACCCATCACCAATGAGTACAGACTTAGATCTGGCAAAAATGAAAAAAAAAACGCTCAAAGAAACCTGGGTCATCTGTATTCGGAACATACACATTGGCAAATACCATTAGTTTGTTATTTAGTTTCCCTGATACTATAACAAAATGCCCACTAGTATCAGAAATTACTTTATATTGAACAAAGGGAACTTTATTATCTATAAGGATCGAAACCTCTCTGGCTTTGGCCTGAACAAGGAATGGAAATGAGATTCTCTCCATCAATTACAAAAGCATGAATTGCCACACTTATGTACATGAGTTTCTTAAAGAAAAACAATTGGTACCTTAAGTTTTTTAATATAGGCAAAAATCTTATTTCTTTTCACGGGGTGATTTAGCCCTTTCATGATGAAATTAATACTTTGATCCATTTTTAAACTATTTATAAGAAAGATTAAAGTAGCAATCAGAAAAATGTATATTAAACCCAAATAATAAACCTTGAGATATATTAGCTAAGCAACAGAATTGACTGGATTCCCAAATCAGCTTCAAGAAAAAAGAACTCCCCATCCCCCTCCTTCCTCCCAAAGAGAGAAAATTGGTCAAAGAACAACCGCTATCTACTTCCACTGAAAACACCCCCTCAGAAAGCCTGTCGGAACCGCTCCAAAGAATTCAAGGTTATTTACTGTTCCAACCAAGACTAAATAATAGACAGTAAAAAAAACAAGCTTAGACAGGTTTATCAAACAGAAAGAGAAATTATTCATACTGAAAAATATTAAACAGTTATTTTTTAATATATAGTATTTCTGATTTTACAAGATTTTTAATCTATTCAATATATATATATATATATACAGTCATTTGTTTTAGTCTAAAAATTCTTGCACCTGCTCCTACGTACAAAGCCATTTAACTGATCCATCTTCCATTGTGATTCTCAGTCGAGCCGGAGAACAAAGAGAAGGCTTAACATTTTGGCTGTATTGCTCCGCCATAACTTTTTTAAACTTTTTCTGCCATAACTTCTGATGAAAAGTCTTCAACAATACGAAGCTTCTGATCCTGGTAGTCAATCATACCTTTTCCATGGGCATCATGAATCAGACGGTTCTTTATTTGAAATTCATGGAAACATATAATGACTGATCTTGGTTTTGATTTTGAAATCGATCCGTAGATAGGCGATCTGTGAGCACGATCAATCAAAGGCAGAGACTTTATAATATCTGGGAATAATTCCATCAAAAGGTTTGTAAAGAATTCTTTAGGCTTATCTCCTTCTGTATGCTCTTTAAGTCCCAAGATTTGTACGTTGTTTCTCCTACTTCTGTTTTCCAAATCAGTAATCTTCTGTCTCAGTATTTCGTTGGACTTGGATTGTTTTTCATACAGCTTTTCTCTCATCCAGTATAGTAATAATCTCTTCATGTTCCTTTATCTTCTTATCATGCTCAGTTAAAGTTGCTGGAATATCGTCTAATTTTGTACCTATTTGTTTAATTTCAGCGCTGATTTGTTGTGAATCAGCCAACGCTTCTTTTCTGAACTGCTGAAACTCCTCAGTAAGCTTTTGAATTGAACCCATAATAGCTTCCAAAGCTGATTTGGTAGTCATAGTAATATAATAACCCATCTAACAATAGTATTTCAAAAGGTTGGAGACAAAAGTAAGTAAGTTAGGAGCACCAGCAGAGAGCTGTTACTCCATCAGCGGCCACCAGGCAAATCCCCACAAGATTGTTTAATCTCATTTTCAGTACGCAAATGTAAAGGAAAACAAAATAATTGTTCTCTGGATCTGATACAGCACAAACAAATCAATAAGATAAAGTACACAACAACTCAATAAATATAAATACATAGAAGAAGAAAAGATATAAATAGATTGTTTGTACGTCCATAAAGTGACGTTAGGCACAGGAGTGTCTGTACATAAAGTGACTGGCAAGAAGTGATAAAGTAATGGTGGTTGTGGGTGTTGAGGGGTGTGTTAGTGGGTGGAGGTGTTAGTCACCCTTACTACTTGGGGAAAGTAACGGTTTTTGAGTTTGATGGCCCTGGTGTGAATACCCTGCAGCCTTCTCCCTGTCCTTGATGGCAAACAGGCTGATGCCAGTGATGCGTTGGGCAGTGTTGACTATCCATTGTAAAGCCTTCCTGTCCACTGCAGTGCAGTTTCCGTACCATGTTAGGTTGCTCTCTATTGCACATCTGTAGAAGGACATACGCATTGACATGCACAATCCAGTTCTCTTCAGCCTCTTTGTAAAGTAGAGGCATTCTTCAGCTTTCTTGACTTTGTAGTATGTGTTCTGGGACCACAAGAGATTGTGCGGGATATGGACTCCCCGGAGTTTGAAATTAGTCATAGATTCCAATGCTATGCTGCTAATGTAAAGAGGGGATGAGTGATGTGAATTGTCCTGAAGTTTATAACTATTCTCTTTGTCTTGTTGACATTGAGGAAGAGGTTATTTGTCTGGCACCAGACACTAAGCTCTTTCATTTCCTGTCTGTAGGGCCAACATCATTGTTGGAGATGAGCTCCACCACTATCACGTCATCGGCAAACTTGTCACTGTGATTATAGCAGAATGTACAGCAATAGACTCAGCACCCGGCCCTGGGGGGCACACGGCCCTGGCGAGGGAGCTGTGGTTGTGCATCCTGACTATCTGAAGTCCAATGGTTAGGAAGTCTAATACCTAGTTACACTGTGGTGTATTTAGACTGAGGAGTAGGAATTTGCTCATGAAGGTCGCAGGGACAATAGTGTTGAATGCTAAACTGAATTCCAGAAACAGCATTCTAACGTAAGAGTCATTCAGCAAGGAAATGGGCCATTCAGCCCAACTGTTCCTTGCCAACCAAGCTTCCTGTCCAAGCTAGTGTCATTTACCAGTTTGACCTATATCCCTCTAAACCTTTCCCATCCATCTACCTGTCCAATGTGACCTCAATACATGCAATAACTTAGAATCCAAACCTTATAATCAAAGCAAGTTATTAATCTTTAAAGCACTGCGGGATGGAGGGGTGGGGATATTTAATTTCTGCATTTGAAACATCCCAACTGTAAACCTGTTAATAAAGAACAGGATTCATAGTCCTGCTGTAACAAAATGAAAAAGAAATCTTTCCTGCTCCAAACTTTATTTCCATTGCTGACTTTTGTATGGCACAGATTTTTAAAGAAATTCTGGGAAATAATCAGAGGTAGCTGCAAGATGTCACCTTTGATGAAAAATCAATATCCCTCTGTAGTAAGAGTGATATATTTAGTCTCCACTCAGTCTGTCTGATATTTCCAGCTGAAATGAGTTTCACACAAATTATATTCAGATGACAGAAAGCGACTGATTGCTAGAGCTGTTCGGGAGGGTTTATACTAATTTTGCAGGGGAATGGGAACTGAAGTGATAGTGCTGACCATGAGGTAGTTGGTTTACAAACAGAGGCAGTGTGTAGTGAGACTCCTAGCAGGGAGAAGCTAATGACAGGTCAAAATTGCAGTCAACACAATAAGTTGCAATGTAAAAGGCAGAGAAAATCAAAAAGGGTGAATGCAGGTTTGAAGGTGTTATACTTGGATGCACACAGTATACAGAATAAGGCCATAAGATTATAATATATAGGACCAGAATTAGGCCATTTGGCCCATCAAGTCTGCTCCTCCATTTCAACATGGCTGATCCATTTTTCCTCTCGGCCCCATTCTCCTGCCTTCTCCCTGTATCCCTTCATGCCCTGACCAACAAGAATCTATCAACCTTTGCATTAAATATGCATAAAGATTTGGCCTCCACAGCTGCCTGTGGCAAAAAAAAATCCTTAGATTCACCACTGACTTAAATTCCTCCTCACCTCTGTTCTAAAAGAACATCCCTCTATTCTGAGGCTGTCCTCTGGTCTTATTAAGGATGAGATCTCAGGGTACTTGGAGGCACATGATAAAATAGGCCATAGTCAGCATGGTTTCCTCTATTCTGAGACAGTGTCCTCTGCTCTTAGAACCATGTTTTCCACCAGCTTTAGTCCAACGTTCCTCTAAAACACTTTCATACTTGCCAACACCCCTTTCACATTATATTTATCACTGCCCCATAGTGTAAAAACATGTCCACCATATGCTAACATGAGAAAAATGATTCTGCCTTAAATTTTTATTTGTCTTTAAACCTAGCTTACACAGTAACTGTGTGATGTACAGCAGCTTCAATATCAATATGATCCTTAAGCTTGATGGCTTTTAGCAAGAGTTGAAATATCTGGTTCAAGTTGTGACAGCAAAAGCCTTAAATCCCCACACGTAACAATGTCAAGCGGTTTCTGTTCTGTTTTGTATGAGTACCTGGTTCACTGCACTGAACCCTCTTTCAACAAGGTAAGGGGATCTAAATGAAATGAAGAGCTCTTTGGTTCTTCTCCAAAGACATGGAAACATTGTATGACAGTGTAGCCACATACCACAAAAGTGACATTTTTGAAAAGTATTTTTGCTTCTTCATCATTCTGATTTTCAATAATTTCTTTTTTCAAGCTCTCCTCCTGTTCTTCCACCTTGCAAAGAAATAGGTGAGTTACCCAGTCCGGAATTTTCAGATCATTCAGACCATTGAATCAATGCTGAAATTCCTTCTTCAGTGACTGCAGGAGTAAGCAGTACTCTTGCAAATCACTGTCTGTGAAAGAGAATGCCATACTTTGCATGCAGGGAAACTGTGAGAACAGTCTTCTCCCAATATTTTGCTTATATATTTCCAATTTTCTGATAAAAGTGAACACTGCACTTTTTGCCTGGATTAAATTGTAATTCTCACTCTGCAGTTTCATATTTAAACTGTTCATTTTGTCATACTGATCAGCTAGATGTGCTGCATCTCCACGTAGACATTCAATCGTGTTTCCCAAACTCTTGTCAACTTTGAGCAAAAATTCTACCGTAATACTAAAAAGATCAAAGAAATATTTTAAGCAGTAGTCTTTTTACAGCAATGCCTTTCAATGTGAAGAAGCAAGTGTTCAAACTCTTCATCTTTATCGTAGCGTAACTGATCAAATATTCTGCTATTTAATGGATGAGCTTTAACTTTGTTGATAGCAGATATTACAAGAGTCATACTTGAAAAAAGTCGCTGGACGATATTTTTGGCTGTGAGATGTTGACAATGAATTACACAATGGATTGCAAACAGACTTGGAATTTCTTTTTTCATAATGCCACTAAATCAGCATGACGACTTGTCATATGTGGTGCTCCATCTGTTGCACAAGAGAACATGCTCCTAATTGGAATACTTTTATCCTCAATATATATTTTGAGCTCATCGTAGGGAGTTTCTCTGTTGGTATTTGTTTTTAACTTTTTTCAAAAGGGAATCTCTTCATTACCTTTTCCATTTTTGATAAGCCATACATATGCCATTAGCAATGCCTCATTGTTTCTCACAGTTGACTCATACAGTGGACCCCAAATTCTATTTTTTGTAGCTTTGTGCTTTTTTTGCTACTCAATGTCTTCACTGATTTCATCAAATGATGAGCTATAGAGTTATTACTCAGAGGAATTGATTTTAAATACTGGTATCCATCTTGAGAACAGTGGTGATCACTTCTGATACAGCAGGCGTTATTTTATGAGATTACACCAATTGTCTGAGATTTTCCACACATTGCCATCATTTTGGAAACGTTATAAAATACAATGAGGCCACAGTCAAGGTCATTTTTATCTTTCTTGGCAAATGACTGGAGTGTGCAATGCTTTTCAAATGCTTCTTTCCTCTTCTGGAAATGAGTAATACCATAAGTAACCTTTGCAGGGTGTCTGTTACAGAAGTGTTGCTGCAATCTAGATGGTCTCATGGCTTCATTAGATAGTACAATATTACAAAGAAGACAATGAAGGCATAGCTGATCTGACGGGAAGGGAATAAAACCACACTCCAGGTATGTAACACTGTATTGATGCACTTTCTGTAGTTTCTGTTTCTTAGCAGGATTAGAATTCAAGGCTTCATTATCCATCATTAATGAGGCTAAATTAAAATAAAATATTAACACAAACCGGGAATCCCCGTCGGATGTTGACAAAGGCAGCGAGTTGACACAGATGGAATGTTGGAAGTGGCACATAAAGGGATGACGAGGCGAAGATGAAGACGATCACAACAGCAAAAATTATGTTGACAAGGATTCAGAATGGAATCTGAATGTTAGTCAGGATAGAACTGGTGTTTGGCAAGCTACTTTTATACTATTCCAGTTAGAGTGATTGACCAATCACTAAAAGTCTAATAATCCCCGAAAATAGTTCTTGACTGCATGTATGAAGCCGAGGTTACCTTGAACACATCAAGAGGAATTCTTGGGGTTGGCAGGTTCACTAATTGGTTCTATTTCACCATTTGGTTCCAGCCAGTGCTGTATCATTGCATAATCTGTTTTCCGTAGATCTGCAGAGAAAGTTGAGAGGGTGTACTTGACTTAGCAACTGTTAAATTGCATGAACTCATTCTATGCCACGAATCCATAAGACCATAACACCCTAAGACATAAGAGTAGAATTAGGCCATTTGGGGTCAGCTGGTGGCACAATGACATCAGTGCCGGACTCCAGAACGAAGGTTCCTGGGTTCGAATCCAGTCGGGGCCGCTTCCGAGTATGCTTTCCATCCGTGCCGGGTTGAGTGTTGAGATCGCAACTCGACCTCATAAAATAAAGGGAAAAATACTGCGAAATGTCTGTGTGAGGACGGGTCTGCTCCACCATTCAATCACGGCTGATCCTTCTTTTTCCTCTCTTCAGCCCCACTCCCTGACCCAGTCCCCATAACCTTTGATCCTGCGTCCAATTAAGAACCTATCAAGCTCTGCCTTAAATACACCCAAAGACCTGGCCTCCACAGTTGCCTCTGGTAATAAATTCCACAAATTCACCACCCTCTGGCTGAAGAAATTTCTACACATCTCTGTTTTAAATGAATGCCTCTAGATCCTAAGACTGTGCCCTTTTGTCCTAAACTCCTCCACCATGGGAAACATCCTTTTCACATCTACCATGTCTAGGCCTTTCAAAGGTTTCAAACATTCAAAGGTTTCAATGAGATGCCCTCTCATCCTTCTAAATTCCAGCAGTACAGACCCAGAGTTAGTAAACGTGCCTCATATGATAACCCTTTCATTCTCAGAATCATCCTTGTGAACCTCCTCTGAACCCTCTCCAATGCCAACACATCTTTTCTTAGATGAGTCAGGAACTGTTCACAATACTCAAAGTGAGTGCCTTATAAAGTCTTATCAGCATCATATTGCTGCTCTTGTATTCTAGACCTTTAGAAATGAATGTTAACATTGCATTTGTCTTCCTCACCACCAACTCCACCTGCAAGTTAACCTTCACGGTGTTCTGCACAAGGACTCCCATGTGTTTTTGCATCTCCGATTTTTAGATTTTCTCCCCATTTAGAAAATAGCCTACACATTTATTTCTACTACCAAAGTACATGACCATGCATTCTCCAACATTGTATTTCATTTGCCACTTTCTTGCCCATTCTCCTAATCTGTTTAAGTCCTTCTGCAGCCTTCCTATTTCCTTAACACTACCTGCCCCTCCACCAATCATCTGCAAATTTGGTAACAAAGCCATCTATTCCATCATCATTTATATACAGCATAAAAAGAAGTGGTCCCAACACCGACCCCTGCGGAACACCACTGGCAGCCAACCAGAAAAGGATCGTTTTATTCCCACTCGCTCCCTCCTACCAATTAGGCAAAGCTCTAACCATGCCAGTAACTTTCCTGTAATACCATGGCTTTTAACTTGGTAAGCAGCCACAGTCAAGGGGAACTGTTAGGTACCATGGTTGCTAATTTATGCATCTCCCAATAGTGCCTGCTTGGTTGGTAAGGTCAGATGAGATTACTAAGTTTCAGACTCGTTGTGACAACAAGTGCTCACCGCCTGCAGAACTATGGTTCTTCCCGTGTTTCAGGTTCTCATTCTTTTTTGGAAGTGCCAGCTCTACTAATGGCCAATCAGATTTTGTTCCTCAAGTTAGAGTGCCACTTACCACAGCGCCCCCCATCCGAAAATCCTGAACGCCCCCAGTTGACTTCTATTTCCCCTAATGCCTCCTTAGGGCACATAACCGCCCCCATTGGGGGTCACTGTCTTAGACTGTCCCACCATTGGAAACATCCTCTCCACATCCATTCTATCAATGCCTTTCACTGTTTGATATTCTTCAATTAGGTCACCACTTATTCTACCAAATTCCAGTGAATACAGGCCAAGAGCCATCAAATGCTTTTCATATGACAATCCGTTTAATCCTGGAATCATTTTCATAAACTTTGTTTGAACTCTCTCCAGTTTCAGTACATATTTTCCAAGGGGGCCACAATACTCCGTGAGGCTTCACCAGTACTTTATAAAGACTCAAAATTGCATCCTTGCTTTTATATTCTAGTCCTCTTGAAATGAAGGCTAACATCGCAATTGCCTTCCTTACCACAGACTCAACTTACAAATCAACCTTTAGGGAATCCTGCACAAGGAATCCCAAACTTCTTTGTGCCTCAGATTTTTTGTATTTTTTCTCCACTTAGAAAATAATCAACCCTTTTATTTCTTCCCCCAAAGTGCATGACCATACACTTCCTGACACTGTATTCCATCTGCCACTTCTTTGCCCGTTCTCCTAATCTGTTTAAGTTCTTCTGTAGTGTCTCTGTTTCCTCAAGACTACCTGCCCCTCCACCTGTCTTCGTATTGTCTGCAAATTTCATCTAAGGTAGATAAGCTTGTAACACAGTTATACATTGGAATGTATAGCATTGTGGGTATTACTGATTCATGGCTGAAAGAAGATTATAACTTGGAATTTAACATCCAAGGATTTACATTGTATCGAAAGGACAGGCACTATGCAGAGGGGTGGTGTGGCTCTGTTGGTAAAAGATGAAATCAAATCATTAGAAAGAGATGACATAGGTTGGGAGGTGTTGAATTGTTGTGGGTAGAGCTAAAGAAATGCAAGGGCCAAAAGACCCAGATGGAAGTTGTATACAGAAGATGTGGTCTACAAATTACGACAGGAGATAGTAAATGCATGCCAAAAGGGCAATGTTACATTGGTCATGGGGTAATTCAATATTCAGGTAGAAAGGGAAAATCATATTGGTCCTGGATCCCAAGAGGGGGAATTTCTGGAAAGCCTACAAGATGGCTTTTTAGAACAGCTTATGGTTGAGCCCACTGGAGGATCAGTTATTCTGGATTGGGTGTATGCAATGAACCAGAATTGATTAGGGAGCTGAAGGAAAAGATGCCTTTGGGGACCAGTGATCATAATATGATCAAATTCACCCTGAAATTTGAGAAGTTAAAGTCAGATGTATCAGTATTACAGTAGAGTAAAGGGAATTACAGAGGCATGAGAGAGGAGTTGGACAAAATTGATTGGAGAAGAACACTGACAAGGATGACAGCAGAGCAGCAATGGCTGGAATTTCTGTGAGCAACTCGAAAGGTGTGAACCTATACATCCCAAAGATGAAGAAGTATTTTAAAGGCAGGATGTCACAACCATGGCTGACGGAAGAAGTCAAAGCCAACATAAATGCCATAGTGAGGGCATATAATAGAGCAAAAATTAGTGGGAAGTTAGAGGATTGGAGAGCTTTCATATATCAATAGAAGGCAAATAAAAAGTCATAAAGAAGGAATACAAAGGAAAGCTAATAATATTAAAGAGGATACCAAAAGTTTCTTCAGATACATAAAGTGTAAAAGAGAGGTGAGAGTTTATATCGGACCACCGAAAAATGATGCTGAAGAGGTAGTAATGGGAAACAAGGAAATGGCAGACAAACTGAGTAAGTATTTTGCATCAGTCTTCACTGTGGAAGACACTACCAGTGTGCTGGAAGTTCAAGAGTGTCAGGGGCAGAGTATGTGAAGTTACCATTACCAGAGTGAAGGTTCTTGGGAAACTGAAAGGTCTGAAGATAGATAAGTCACCTAGACCAGATGGTGTATACCCCAGAGTTCTGACAAAGATGGCTGAAGAGATTCTGGAAGACTGAAAAATTGTAAATGTCACTCCACTCTTCAAGAAGGGAGAGAGACAGAAGAAAGGAAACTATACACCAATTAGTCTGACCTCAGTGGTTGGGAAGGTGTTAGAGTCAGTTATTAAGGATGAGGTCTCAGGGTACTTGGAGGCACATGATAAAATAGGCCATAGTCAGAATGGTTTCCTTAAGGGAAAATCCTGCCTGACAAATCTGTTGAAGAAATAACAAGCAGGATAGAAAAAAGAGGATCGGTTGATGTGTATTTGGATTTTCAGAAGACATTTAACAAGGTTCCACACATGAGGATGCTTAATAAGTTAAGAGTTCATGGTATTACAGGAAATATTCTAGTATGGATAAAGCATTGGCTGATTGGCAGGAAGCAAAGAGTGGGAATAAAGGGTGACTTTTTTGGTTGGCTGCCTGTTACTAAGGGATTTCCACAGGGGTCGGTTTTGGAACCAATTCGTTTTATGTTATACATCAATGACTTGAATGATGGAATTGATGGCTTTGTGGCCTATTCTGCAGACAATATGAAAATAGGTGGAGTGGCAGATATTTTTGAGGAAATAGAGAGGTTACAGATGGACTTAGACAGATTAGGTGAATGGGTAAAGAAGTGGCAGATGGAATACAGTGTTGAGAAATGTATGAACATGCACTTTGGTAGAAGAAATCAAAGGGCTGACTGGTTTCTAAATGGAGAGAAAATTCATAACTCAGAGGTGCAAAGGGACTTGTGAGTCCTGATACAGATTCACTCAAGGTTAATTTGCAGGTTGAGTTGGTGGTAAGGAAAGCAAATGCAATGTGAGCATTCACTTCAAGAGGACTAGAATATAAAAGCAAAGATGTAATGTTGAAGGTTTATAAAACTAGTGAAGTCATACTTGAGGTACGTGAGCAGTTCTGGGCCCCTTATCTAAGAAAGGATATGCTGACATCAGAGATGGTTCAAAGGGGGTTCACAAAAATGATTTTGTGATTGAAAGGGTTGTCATATGAGGAGCAGTTGGTGGCCCTGGGCCTGTCTTCACTGGAATTTAGAAGAAGAAGGGGTGACCTCATTGAAACCTAGTGTATGTTAAAAGGCCTCTATAGAGTGGATGTGGATGCAATGATTTCTATTGTGCGGTTGTGGGGTTGTCTAAGACCAGAGGACACAGCCTCAGAATAAAGGAACATCCTTTCAGAATGGAGATGAGGAGGAATTTCTTAATCAAAGAATGGTGGACCTGTGGAATTCATTGCCACAGGCAGCTGTGGAGGCCACATCATTGGGTATATTTCAGGAAGAAGTTGATAGATTCATGATTAGTTAAGGTACAAAGGGATACAGGGAGTAGCCAGGAGATTGGGGCTGAGAGGGAAAATGGATCAGCCATGATGAAATGGTGAAGCAGACTCAATGGGCCGAATGGCTCAGCTCCTATATCTCATGGTCTTATGGTCTATAATGACCCCCTGATAATTAATCCACCCAACTCAAAATATAACAACAGGGCAGCTACCTGTGCATCTGATTGGGACAAAGATCGAGGGTCAGAATTTGAATGGGTTCAATATCATCGACATATGTCGGTAAATGTTTTATTTTGCAGAAGCATTATAGCATAATACATAATAATACTATAAAATACAGGAAGAAGTTTACTTCAGAATTAAATTAACTAGGTAGTGGAAGAGAGAGTGAAGTAGTGAGATCAGGCTGACAGGCTGGTTCATGAACTGTTTACAAATGCAATGGCGGAGGGGAAGAAGCTGTTTGTAAAACACTGAGAATCTTCAATGAAGGAGAAGGAGGCAATGGCAACTAACAGCAACTCCTTTGCTCGTGTCATCACAAACAGCTCTATTTCCATCTTTATTATCTCTATTTTTCCCTTTCAGGGTTCTTTTAAAGACCCTCACCTGGTACATGCTGACTTTGGTTCTTTGCAGGAATGACCCACTCTGGGGTTTCACGACTGGCCGTTTTTCGACATACCTTGGGCGCAGCCTAAGAGCTCAGCTCGCCTTTGGAGGGCTAAGATCTCATGGTTCTGGAGACGGGCGGATCGAAGGTTGGTGTCCCGGCAGATCGTTGTGTCGTAGGAGTCGGAAGATCTATGGCTGTGTGCCCAGAGACCTGAGCTCTTTGAGCACAAAGCTTGGAAAAGACAATGCAATCGACTTTTAACATCGCAAACCAGTGAGCTGTTTGTTATGTCTCCCATCTCGCTGTGAAACAGAGACATCTCTTTCTCCCTTGTTAGGGAGAGAGAACCTGTGGTATGCCGAACGCCAGGAAAACGAGTAGTCTTTGGGTTATGGCAAGTCTGTCTTTGCTGTTGCTTTGCTGCATACTTGAGTACTCGCTGGTGGGTGCCAATGCTTTTTTTCACTAGTGGGGTGAGCGGGGATCGTTTCTTGCTGCCGCTTATGCGTGGGAGGGAGGGAAGCTGGGGGGGGGTACTTCGGGGTTCTAAGATTGAACTGTTATTCATTCTTTGGGGCACTCCTCTGTTTTCATGGATGGTTGCAAAGAAAAAGCATTTCAGGATGTATATTGTATACATTTCACTGACATTAAGTGTAACTTTGAAATCTTTGAAATATCTCACTGATGGTAGCAATGAGAGAGGGCAGGACCTGGGTGATGTGAGTCTCTTTTAGAAAGGAGGGAGGCAGCAGAAAGGAAATTAGAGAGCAGTTAGTCTGACCTCGGTGGTTGGGAAGATGTTGAAGTCAATTGTCAGGATGAGGTGATAGAGTACTTGGTAACACAGGACAAGGTACGACAAAGTCAGCATGGTTTCCTTAAGGGAAAATCTTGCCTACAAAGCTGTTGGAATTCTTTGAGGAGATTACAAGTAGGATAGATAAAGGGGAGGCAGTGGATGTTGTATATTTCGACTTTCAGAAAGCGACAAGGAGCCTCTCATGAGTCTGCTTACCAAGTTAACAGCCCATGATATTACAGGGAAGTTACTGGCATGGTTAGAGCATTGGCTAACTGCTTGGAGGCAGTGAGTGGGAATAAAAGGATCCTTTTCTGGTTGGCTGCCACTGACTAGTGGTGTTCCACAGGGTTCGATGTTGGGACCCCCTCTTTTTATGCTGTATATCAATGGTTTAGATGATGGAATAGGTGGCTTTGTTGCCAAGTTTGCAGATGATATGGAGATTGGTAGAGGAGCAGGTAGTGTTGTGGAAACAGGTAGCCTGCAGAAGGACTTAGACAGATTAGGAGAATGGGCAAGAAAGTTGTCAATTAAATACAATGTTGGAAGATGTGTGGTCATGCACTTTGGTAGAAGAAATAAATGTGCGGACTATTTTCTAAATGGAAAGAAAATCGAAAAATCTGAGATGCAAAGGGACTTGGGAGTCCTTGTGCAGACCACCATAAACTTCCAGGTTGAGTCAGTGGTGAGGAAGGCAAATGCAATCAACACGCATCAAAGTTGCTGGTGAATGCAGCAGGCCAGGCAGCATCTCTAGGAAGAGGTTATGGTCGACGTTTCGGGCCGAGATCCTTCGTCAGGACTCAGCCCGAAACGTCGACTGTACCTCTTCCTAAAGATGCTGCCTGGCCTGCTGCATTCACCAGCAACTTTTATGTGTGTTGCTTGAATTTCCAGCATCTGCAGATTTCCTCGTGTTTGTCAAGGCAAATGCAATGTTAGCATTCATTTCAAGACGTCTAGAATATAAGAGCAGGGGCTGATGCTTTATAAGGTAGTGGTGAGACCTCACTTTGAGTATTGTGAACAGTTTTGGCCGCCTCATTAGATTATGAGAACACTCAGTCCTCTTTTATTGTCATTTAGAAATGCAAACATGCATTAAGAAATGATACAATGTTTCTCCAGAGTGATATCACAGAAAACAGGACAAACCAAAGACTAACACTGACAGAACCACATATTAAGAAAAGAAATGTGCTGGCATTGGAGAGGGTTTAGAGGAGGTTCACAAGGATGATCCTGGGAATGAAAGGGTTATCATACGGGGTACATTTGATGGCTCTGGGTCTGTACTCACTGGAATTCAGAAGGATGCGGGGGATCTCATTGAAAGCTTTCGAATGTTGAAAGACCTTGACATAGTAGATGTGGAAAGGATGTTTCCCATGGTGGAAGAGTCTGAGGAGCACAGCCTCAGGATAGGGAGGCATCCAATTAAAACTGAAATGCAGAGAAACTTCTTTAGCCAGTGGTGAATTTGTGGAATTTGTTACCATAGCAGCCAAGGAGGCCGGGTATTTGGGTGTATTTAGGGCAGAGGTTGATAGATCCTTGACTGGACATGGCATCAAAGGTTACTGGGAGAAGGCCAGGAAGTGGGAAGAAATGATCAGCCATGATTGAGTAATGGAGGCTAGTGCCCATGATGGAGCTGAATGAGTATACAACCTTCTGCAGGCTTTTCCAATTTTGTGCAATGGTGACCCCCCCCCCCCCGCCCGATAGGAGATGGTGATGCAATCAGTTAGCGTGCTCTCTATCGTACATCTGTAGAAATTTGTGAGAGTCTTTAGTGACATACCAAATCAACACTCCAAACTACAGTCCTATTCATCCCATGGCATCTACTTCCACAGAAAGCTGAGGAAATTTGGCATGTACATCCATACTCCGATCCTTCTACAGATACACAGCAGAGAGTATGCTAACATGCTGCATCACTGCCTGGTGCAGAAACTGCCCCATAGCAGACAGGAAGGTTTACAATGGGTGGACAAAACTGTCAAATGCATCACTGGCACCAGCTGACCAGCAATCAAGGAGATGTGTACAGAAAGGTGCCGGAAAAGGGCCAGTAGCGTCAATAAGGATCCCGCCCAGCACCTTCATGGACTGTTTGTCCCACTCCCATCGGAGAAGAGGCTAAGTAGCATCAACAAAAGGACCACCACACTTTCTGCTATCGCCAAGAGGTATTGCTGAGTATAATTGTGGGCCTGAAGATAGGTAAGTCACCTGGTCCTGATGGAATGCAATCCAGGGTACTGAAAGAAATGGCAGAAGTTATAGTAGAGGATTTGGTGATGATTTATCAAAATTCTGTGGACTCTGGGCAAATCCCAGCAGATTGGAAAACGGTGAATGTCACATCACTGTACAAAAGAGGATGTGGGCAAAAGGCAGGTAACTGTAGGCCAGTTAGTTTAACGTCTGTAGTTGGGAAAGTGCTTGAAGTTATCATTAAAGACGAAATAATGAGACATCTGGAAAGAAATGGATCCACCAGGCAGACACAGCATGGATTCAGCAAAGGCAATTCCTGTTTGACAAACTTACTGGAGTTCTTTAGGATATTATCGTGACAACAATAAACCAATAACAATAATCAGTTAAAAGTGAACATACAGAGCAACTTTGCTCTCTTGACCAAAAGTAAGAAAATCAGATTAAACATTTATTTGCCTCACTGTCATTTTCTACATAATATATATTCATTTATTTCTGTAAAGTTATGCATTTTGTGTACTTCAACATAGTTTTCTCATGCTGATTAAATTCTATACAACTGAAAGCATTTAGTTCATTTGTTTAGTGTTGAGCTCTTGTTCAAAGATTTGATGTAAGCGCCAATAACCAATTAGCAATCACTCTCAACCATGTAATCCTGAAATTGAAAAACCTGCTCCTTTTTTCCCTTTATGAATGGTTGCCGTGGAGATTTCCGATTTAACACCTACCTTCCACATCTTGTCCTTGATGGCTATCAGTGGCATTGAAAATACTTCTCCTGTAATAATCAACTTGTTCATGTAAAGGCAGGCAAAATCTCTGCAATACTCAGCATTTACAAACAGGTATATTCTTGTCAAAGCAGGCACCAAACACCAGCCACGATTGACTACCACAGCCCCACATCTACTGACGTGAAAATATTTAAATTTTATATAAATATTTTCGATTTATCATTTTTCTCTTAGTAAACTTGTGCCAATATTCTAAAATTCCTGAGAAGCCACACTTCCATAGGTACAGATGAAACACTCTACTCTGACAAAGAAAGGAGAGAGACAAGAGGGAAATATAGATGAGTGTGTTTGGTGTTTGTGTTGTCAAATGCTGGGATGCATTAATAAGGATCCTGTTAAAAACACTTAGAAATCAGGAGAAAATTGCAGCTGATGCTATAAATCTGGAATGAAAATGGAAAATACTGAAATTACTAAACAATAACAGCTTTTTTCTCTTTGGTGTTTGCACAGTTGGTCTTTTGCACATTGGTATTTGTCAGTCTTTGTGTGCAGTTTTCCACTAAGCAAATCATATTTCTTTGTTCTACTGTGAATGCCTTCAAGAAAATTAATCTCAAGACAGAACATAGTGATATTTTCATGGTTTAATAATAAATTTACTTTGAACTTTGAACGCTAAGTGGGATAGGCAGTTCCTGTGGAAAGTGAAACGGAGTTCGTGTTTCAGGCTGAAATCCCTGTTTCCCTTTCTGCTGCCTGACCTGCTGAAAGTTTCCAAAATTTTCTGATTTTGTTTTAGATTTCCAACTTCTAACTTCTTTTTTGCTTTTCAAATACATCATTTTGTTTAGGGTTGGCAGTATATTAGTAGTGCTGGGTTACCCACTTAAAACTGAAACGTGGAGAAATTTCTTCACTCAGAGCATGCTGAATCTCTGCCTAAGGGCTGAGAAAACTTGGTCACAATATCATCCAAAAGTAAGATTGACAGAATTTTGGAGATATCCGGAATCAGGGGATATGGAGAAGGGACAGAGAGGCAGAAGGTTAGCTGTGTTCACATTGAATGCTAGAATAGGTTTGAAGGGGTGAATGGCCATTTCCTGTCCTTCTTTCTTATGCTTTTATGTTCTTACATATCAGGATTTTCATTAATGTATTTGAAAAGGGAATGTAAAATGCCAGTTACTGTGGGGAGGTGTATCAGTTAGCATGGCACTATCACAGCTCAGGGAGTTCTGCAGTCGGGAGTTCAATTCAGACACCGTCGGTTAGGAGTTTATATGTTCCCTCTGTGTAACTGCAAGAGTTTCCGCCAAGTTCTCTGGTTTCCTCCCACAGTCCAAAGACATACCAGGTGGTAGTTGAATTAGTCATTGTAAATTGTTCTGTGGTTAGGCTAGGGTTAGGGATTGCACAATACATACAGGGAGGTAGTTACTCCCAAGATGCTGGTGACAGGTAACTGGGTGACTGTCAGGAGGTGGAAAGGGGATAGGCAATCAGGGCAAAGTACATGTCCATCCCCCTCAACAGCTTTGGATACTGTTAGTCATATAGAAGTATGGCACAAAAACAGGACCTTAGGCCTATCTAGTCTATGCTGAACCATTTAAACTGCCTACTTCCATCGACCTGCATCAGGACCATAGTCCTCCATACCCCTACTAACCATGTACCTATCCAAACTTCTCTTAAATTTTGAAATAGAGCTAAATGTTGACAGCTCGCCCCACACTCTCATGACTCTCTGACTGAAGACATTTCCCCTCATATTTGTCTTAAACTTTTCACATTTCACTTTAACCCATGACCTCTAGTTGTAGTCACACCCAACCTCAGTGGAAAAAGCATGTTTGCATTTACCTAATCTCTACTCCTCATAATGTATACCTCGACCAAATCTCTCCTCAGTCTTCTACATTCTAGGGGATAAACTCCTAACCATTTCAATTTTCCCTTATAACTCATGTCCTCCAGTCTGGGCAACATCCTTGTTGATCGGTGACCAAAGCTGCACACAATACTCCAAATTAGGTCTCACCAATGTCCTATACAACTTCAACATAACATCCCATCTCCTGTACTCAGTGCTTTGATTTATGAAGGCTAATGTGCTAAAAGCTTTCTTTAGACCATAAGACCATAAGATATAGGAGCAGAATTAGGCCATTTGGCCCATTGTATCTGCTCCACTACTTCATCATGGCTGATCCAATTTTCCTCTCAGCCCCAATCTCGTGCCTTCTCCCCGTATCCCTTCATGCCCTCCCTAGCTAAAGAAATTCCTCCTCATTTCCATTCTAGAAGGATGTCCCCCTATTCTGAGGGTGTGCCCTCTGGTTTTAGACTCTCCCACCATAGGAAACATTCTCTCCAATCTATCAAGGCCTTTCACCATTCGATAAGTTTCAATGAGGTTACCACACATTCTTCTGAATTCTAGAGAATACACCTCAGAGCCATCAAATGCTCTTCATATGACAATCCATTGAATCCTGGACCAATCTTTACGACCCTATCCACTTGTGATGCCACTTCCAATGAATTATGGACCTGTATTCCCAGATCCCTTTGTTCTATTGCACTCCTCAGGGTCAACCGTTCATTGTGTAATACCTACCATGGTTTGACTGACCAAAGTGCAACATCTCACAATTGCCTGCATTAAATTCCATCTGATATTTTTCAGCCCATTTTCCAACTGGTCCAGATCCTGCTGCAAGCTTTGATATTCTTCCTCATTGACCCCCAATCTTGGTGTCATCTGCAAATTTGCTGATCCAGTTAACCCCATTACCATGCAGATCATTGACATAGTTGACAAACAACAATGGCCCCAGCACCAGTCCCTGGAGCTGTCCATGAGTCACAGCCTCCAGTCACAGAGGCAACCATCTACTACCACTCTCTGGCTTCTCCCACAAAGACAATGTCTAATCCAATTTACTACGTTATCTTGAATGCCAAATTACTGAACCTTCTTGACCGCCTCCCACTCAGGGCCTTGTCAAATGCCTTACTGATAGTCATGTCGACAACATCCACTACCTTGCTGTCATCAACTTTTTCGGTAACTTCCTCGAAAAACTCTATAAGATTTGTTAGGCATGATCTAACCCGTACAAAACTATGCTGACTATCCTTAATTAATCCACGCCTATCCAAATACTCACATCTACGGTCCATTAGAATACCTTCTGATAACTTTCCCACTACTAATGTCAGGCTCACTGGCCTATAATTTCCTGGTTTCTGTTTAGAGCCTTTTTTAAACAGCGGAACATCCAATATTCTGGTACCTCACCTGTTGCTAAGGATGATTTAAATATCTCTGCTGGGGCCACTGCAATTTCTACACCAGCCTCCCAGACTCTGAGGGAACACCTTGTCATGCCCAGGGAACTTATCCACACTATTTTGCCTCAAGGCAGCAAACACCCGCATAGGGGCTAAGAAGTCCATAAGACAATCAGACACCCTCTAATGACAACACATCCTTTCTGAGATAAGGACTGTAGACAATACTCCAAGTGCAACCTGACTGGTGTCTTATAAGGGCTCAGCATTATCTCCTTGTTTTATATTCTATTTCCCTTGAAATAAATGTCAATATTGCAATTCCCTTCTTTACCACAGACTCAACTTGTGAACTAACCTTTTGGATTTCTAAGTCCCTCTGCACCTCTGATGTTTGAATTTTCTCCCCATTTGGATAATGTCTGCACTATTGTTTCTTTTACCAAACTGCATTGTCATACATTTCCCAACACTGTATTCCATCTGCCACTTTTTTGCCCATTCTTCCAATTTGTCTTAGTCCTGCTGCAACTGTATTGCTTCCTCAACACTACCTACCCCTCCACCTATCTTTGCATCATCTGTAGAGCCATCAATTCTATAAATCACTGACAAACAATGTGAAAAGTAGCAGTCTCAATACTGACCTGAGGAACACCACTAGTCACCGGCAACCAACCAGAAAAGGCCCCCTTTATTCCCACTCACTGCCTCCTGCCCATCAGCCATTCCTCTATCCATGCCAGTATATTTCCTGTCACACCATAGGATTTTATCTTGTTAAGCAGCCTCATGTGAGGCACCTTATCAAATGCCTTCTGAAAATCGAAGTAAATGACACCCACTGCCTCTCCTTTGTCCACCTTGTTTGTTACTTTCTCAAAGAATTCTAATAAATTTATCAGACAAGATTTCCCTTCATAGAAACCATACTGACTTTCACTTATTTTATCATTGGTCTCCAAGTACCCTGAAGCCTTGTCCTTAATAATGGACTCCAACATTTTCCCAACCACTGAGGTTAGGCTAACTAGCCTATAATTTACTCCCTTTTGTCTTCCTCCCTTGTAGAGTGGATGCCACTTTGCCTCACTTCGATAGACTCTGTGTCTGTCTCCTGAGTAAATACAGATACAAAAAGTCCACTTAATATCTCTCCCATCCATTTTGGCTCCATGAATTGATTACCATTCTGATCTTCCAGAGAACCAATTTTTGTTCCTTGCAATCCTTTTGCTTTTAATCTCTTAGGATTCTCCTTCACCCTGTCTGTCAGGGCAACCTCATGCCTTCTTTCTTGGGGGGATGACCTCGGAGAGGAACGCCACAGTGGTTGCGTCTCTAGCACTGAGTATGGCTCTATGGCTCAGAAAGAAAAGGGAAAGAAGAGAGGAGCTGTAATGATAGGTGATTCATTGTTTAGGGGAAAAGAAAGCAGGTCTTGCGGATGAGAGCGAGATTTCCAGATGGTATATTGCCTCCTGGGTGCCAAGATTAGGGATATCTCACATGAAATCCACAGCATTCTTAAGCAGGACGGTGAGCAACCAGAGGTCGTAGTCCATATAGTTCCAATAACATAGGTAGGAAGGGTGACAAGATCTTGCAAATTGTGTTCAGGGAGTTAGGTGCTAAAGTTAAAGGACAGGACCTCAGTGGTTGCTAACTGAGCCACGTGCTAGTGAAGCCAAAAATAGAAAGATCATACAGTTTAACTTGTGACTAAGAAGTTGGTGTAGGAGAGAGATCTTCAGGTTTTTGGATCATTGGGCTCTCTACCAGGGAAGGTGGGACTTGTACTGAAGAGATAGTTTACACATGAAGTGGAAGAGAACTAATATCCTAGTGGGAAGGTTTGCTCGTGCTGCACAGGGGGTAGTGGTTAACCTGGAGTTGCAAGGGGATGGGAACCAGAGTTCCCAAGCAGCTAGCTAAGAGGTTGTGGACACAGGTGTTGAGATGTTGTTAAGATCTCAGACAAAGTCAGGAACTAAATGGTTGTGCATGGTGCGACTAGTGTCGTAAGCTGCATATATTTCAATGCAAGTGCTCAGGCCCTGGATCAACACATAGAATTAAGATATTGTAGCCATTTGTGATACTTGGTTGCAGGAGGGGCCAGACTGGCAGTTCAATATTCTGGGGTTCTGTTGTTCTAGACATGACAGAGCAGGAGGAGGGGTGGTGTTAGTAGTCAAGGAAAATGTCATGGCAGTGCTCAGTCAGGGTAGACTGGAGAACTCGTCTAATGAGGCTGTATGGTGGAACTGGGGAATAAGAAAAAGATGACTACAGAAACGGGATTATATTATAAACCATACAAAGATCCGCAGTCTGTTGCAAGAAAGAAGGCCAGTGACAGATATTTGTTTTGGGGAACACTTTGCATCTGGTAATCATAATGCCATTAGGTTCAAGACAATTATGGAAAAGGATAGTTCTGGTCTGTGGGTTGAGATTCTAAGTTAAAGAAAGACCAATTTTGATGGCATCACAAAGAATCTGGTAAGTGTAGATTCGGACAGGCTGTTTTCTGGCAAAGGTGGATTTGGTTGTCATAAACCCTGTGACCTGCTGTAGAAGGATGAGCTTCTAGGATTTTTGAGCATCTGTATTCACTAATCATTATCTCATGCTTTCAGATTAATCTTGTCAAGTTAATTGTGAGTGACATGTGTTTCCTGCATTCTATAATTATTCAAAGAGGACTCTCATTTAGGCCCTTAGCAGAGTCATTGTGTTGGAGAGAATGAATTGTCTCATAGTGTGGCTCAGTCTGAGAGTCTGCTGGTATTCTGATGTCTAATATCTTGTTTCCATCTCCTCCTGGGGATCCTGCCATTCCTCTATACCTGGGTCAAGTCATGAGACTGCCATTTGCAGCTCTTGAGTTGAGGTGGCTCTAGTGACCTCTGTAACAGAAAGCCTGCTGTTCCTCTGCACCTGGATCTTGTCCTCCAAACTCACACTGAAATGGAATCACTCTGCTCATTATGAGCCCTGTAGAGGTTCCAAGTGGGCTGAGTTTGTGTTCTAAGTGTATATTCTGAGCTTCTACAGTCTATGTTCAAGACTTTTTCTGAGGTTCTCTTGGTCAACAAGGTTCGTATGGTCTCCTGTGTTATGCTCTGTTTTCTGAGTTTCATGCCAAGCACCTGGGTTCCATGTTATGCTCCCAAGCCCCAGCACTACCTCAAGTATCAGATCTGCCTTGTGTTTTTCAGACTTGCCCTCGAGAACTCTTCATCTGTTCTGGATTTTCCTGCCCTGCCCTGAGAGACCTGCCTTGTGTTTTTTCAGATATCCCTCGGGAGCATCAGAGCTGTTCTGTATTTTCCAGTGCCTAAAGCTCCAGGACTGCCTTGTGTTCTTTGAGAGCTCCCTGGCCTGTGTGGTGCCCACCTTAGAGGAGGAGGTACTGTCATGAACCCTGTGACCTGCCTTAGATCATTGAGTTTCTAGAGTTTTTGAGCACTTGTATTTGCTTATCGCTATCTCAACTAGAGCCGTTAAGCTTTTCTGCTTTCACTTTAATCTTGTCAACATAATTGTGGTGGCATATGTTTCCCCCAACTATGATTCTTCAAGGAGGACTCTCGTTTAGAGAAGTGACTATGTTGGAGAGAATGATTTGTCTTGCGGTGTTGGTCAGTTGTACTTCTGAGGCTCTGTTGGTATTCCTACGTCCAACTTCTTGTTTCTGTCTCCACCTGGGTCTTGTCCTCCAAGAGTACACCATGACATTGGTAAGTGGGAGGCCTTCAAAAGTGATATTTTGAGAGTACTAAAATTGTGTATTTCTGTCAAAATAAAAGGCAAGGATAACAAGTTTAGGGAACCTCGTTTACAAAAATGTTTAGACCCTGGTTAAGAAAAAGTGGGAAGGTGAACAGCCAGAGGTTGTGGTACATATTGGTACCAATGACATGGGTAGGAAAAGGGAGGAGGTCCTGAAAACAGGCTACAGGGAATTAGGAAGGCAGTTGAGAAGCAGGACCTCAAAGGTAGTAATCTTGGGATTACTGCCTGTGCCACGCGATAGTGAGTCTAGGAAAAGAGTGAGGTGGAGGATAAATGTGTGGCTGAGGGATTGGAGCAGGGGGGGCAGGAATTCATATATCTGGATCATTGGAACCCTTTTTGGGGCAGGCATGACCTGTACAAAAAGGACAGGTTGCACTTGAATCTGAGGGGGACCAATATCCTGGCAGGGAAGTTTACTAAGGCTATTGGGGAGAGTTTAAACCAGTGTTGTTGGAACGTGGGAACCAAACTGAAGAGAAGGAGGAAGTGGGGGGTTGACTCAAATAGAGAAAGCTTGGAAACAGTGCGAGAGGGAGGATAGGCAAGTGATAGAGAAGGGATATGCTCAGTATGATGGTTTGAGGTGTTCTATTTTAATGCAAGAAGAATCTTGAACAAAGCCAATGAGCTCAGATTGTGGATCAGCACTTGGAGCTATGATGTTGTGGCCATTACAGAGACTTGGATAGCTCAAGAGCAGGAGTGGTTACTTAGGGTGCCAGGTTTTGATGTTTCATAAAGGACAGGGTGGGAGGCAAAAGCGGTGGGGGCATGGCACTGTTGATCATAGATAGTGTCACGGCTGCAGAAAAGGAGGAAGTCATGGAGAGATTGTCTATGGATTCTCTGTGGGAGGAGTTAGAAACAGGTCAATAATTCTACTGGGTGTCTTTTATAGATCACCCAATAGTAACAGGGACATCAAGGAGCAGATAGGGAGACAGATTCTGTAAAGGTGTAATAATAAGAGTTGTCATAGTGGGAGATTTTAATTTCCCAAATATTGATTGGCATCTTCCGACAGCAAGGGTTTCAGATGGGGTGGCGTTTGTTAGGTGTGTTCAGGAAGGTTTCCTGACACCATACGTAGATAAGCATACAAGAGGAGAGGCTGTATTGGGAAATGAACCTGGTCAGGTGTCAGGTCTCTCAGTGGGAGAGCATTTTGGAGATAGTGATCACAAATCTATCTCCTTTACCTAGTATTGGAGAGGGATAGGAACAGGCAAGTTGGGGAAATGTTTAATTGGAGTAAGGGGAAATATGAAGCTATCAGGCAGAAACTTGAAAGCATAAATTGGGAACAGATGTTCTCAGGGAAATGTACAGCAGAAATGTGGTGAATGTTCAGGAGATATTTGTGTGGTGCTCTGCACAGGTATGTTCCAATGAGACAGGGAAAGGACGGTAGGGTACAGGAACCGTGGTGTACAAAGGCTGTTGAAAATCTAGTCAAAAGAAGAAAAGCTTACGAAAGGTTCAAAAAAACTAGGTAATGATAGAGATCTAGAAAATTGTAAGGCTAGCAAGAAGGAACTTAAAAATTAAATTAGGAGAGCCAGAAGGGGCCATGAGAAGGCCTTGGCGAGCAGGATTAAATAAAACCCCAAAGCATTCTACAAGTATGTGAAGAGCAAGAGGATAACACATGAGAGAATAGGACCAATCAAGTGTGACAGTGGAAAAATGTGTATGGAACCGGAAGAGATAGCAGAGGTACTTAATAAATACTTTGCTTCAGTATTCACTATGGAAAAGGATCTTCGCGATTGTAGGAATGACTTACAGTGGATTGAAAAGCTTGAGCATATAGACATTAAGAAAAAGGTTGTGCTGGAGCTTTTGGAAAGCGTCAAGTTCGATAAGTCTCCAGGACCGTACGAGATGTACCCCAGGCCACTGTGGGAGGTGAGGGAGGAAATTGCTGAACCTTTGGCAATGATCTTTGCATCATCAATGGGGACAGGAGAGGTTCTGGAGGATTGGAGGGTTGCAGATGCTGTTCTCTTATTCAAGAAAGGGAGTAGACCAGGAAATTATAGACCAGTGAATCTTTCTTCAGTGGTTGATAAGTTGATAGAAAAGATCTTGAGAGGCAGGATTTATGAACATTCGGAGAGGCATAATATGATTAGGAATAGATAGCATAGCTTTGTCAAAGGCAGGTCGTGCCTTCTGAGCCTGGTTGCATTTTTTTGAGGATGTGACTAAACACATTGATGAAGCTGGAGTAGTAAATGTAGTGTATATGGATTTCAGCAAGGCATTTGATAAGGTACCCCATGCAAGGCTTATTGAGAAAGTAAGGAGGCAAGGGATACAAGGGAACACTGCTTTGTGGATCCAGAACTGACTTGCCCACAGAAGGCAAAGAGTGGTTGTAAATGAGTCGTATTCTGCATGGAGGTTGGTGACCAGTGGTGTGCCTCAGGGATCTGTTCTGGGACCCCTGCTCTTCGTGATTTTTATTAATGACCTGTATGAGGAAGTGGAGAGATGGGTTAGTAAATTTGCTGATGACACAAAGGTTGGGGGTGTCATAGAACATAGAATAGTACAGCACAGTACAGGCCCTTCGGCCCACAATGTTGTGCCGACCCTCAAACCCTGCCTCCCATATAAGCCCCCACCTTAAATTCCTCCATATACCTGTCTAGTAGTCTCTAAACTTCACTAGTGTATCTGCCTCCATCACTGACTCGGGCAGTGTATTCCACGCACCAACCACTCTCTGAGTAAAAAAACCTTCCTCTAATATCCCCCTTGAACTTCCCATCCCTTACCTTAAAGCCATGTCCTCCTGTATTGAGCAGTGGTGCCCTGGGGAAGAGGCGCTGGCTATCCACTCTATCTATTCCTCTTATTATCTTGTACACCTCTATCATGTCTCCTCTCATCCTCCTTCTCTCCAAAGAGTAAAGCCCTAGCTGCTTTAATCTCTGATCGTAATGCATACTTTCTAAACCAGGCAGCATCCTGGTAAATCTCCTCTGTACCCTTTCCAGTGCTCCCACATCTTTCCTATAGTGAGGTGACCAGAAATGGACACAATACTCCAAGTGTGGCCTAACCAGAGTTTTATAGAGCTGCATCATTACATTGCGACTCTTAAACTCTATCCCTCAACTTATGAAAGCTAACACTCCATAAGCTTTCTTAACTACCCTATCCACCTGTGAGGCAACTTTCAGGGATCTGTGGACATGTACCCTGAGATCCCTCTGCTCCTCCACACTACCAAGTATCCTGCCATTTACTTTGTACTCTGCCTTGGAGTTTGTCCTTCCAAAGTGTACCACCTCACACTTCTCCGGGTTGAACTTGCCACTTCTCAGCCCACTCCTGCATCCTATCAATGTCTCCCTGCAATCTTTGACAATCCTCTACATTATCTACAACACCACCAACCTTTTTGTCGTCTGCAAACTTGCCAACCCACCCTTCTACCCCCACATCCAGGTTGTTAATAAAATTCACGAGAAGTAGGGGTCCCAGAACAGATTCTTGTGGGACACCACTGGTCACAATCCTCCAATCTGAATGTACTCCCTCCACCACCACCCTCTGCCTTCTGCAGGCAAGCCAATTCTGAATCCACCTGACCAAACTTCCCTGGATCCCATGCCTTCTAACTTTCTGAATAAACCTACCATGTGGAACCTTGTCAAATGCCTTACTAAAATCCATATAGATCACATCCACTACACTACCCTCATCTATATGCCTGGTCACCTCCTCAAAGAACTCTATCAGGCTTGTTAGACACGATCTGCCCTTCACAAAGCCATGCTGACTGTCCCTGATCAGACCACGATTCTCTAAATGCCCATAGATCCCATCTCTAAGAATCTTTTCCAACAGCTTTCCCACCACAGACATAAGGCTCACTGGTCTATAATTACCCGGACTATCCCTCCTACCTTTTTTGAACAAGGGAATAACATTCGCCTCCCTCCAATCCTCCGGTACCATTCCCGTGGACAATGAGGACATAAAGATCCTTGCCAGAGGCTCAGCAATCTCTTCTCTCGCCTCATGGAGCAGCCTGGGGAATATTCCTTCAGGCCCTGGGGACTTATCCATCCTAATGTATTTTAATAACACCAACACCTCCTCTCCCTTAATATCAACATGCTCCAGAACATCAACCTCACTCATACTGTCCTCACCATCATCAAGTTCCCTCTCATTGGTGAATACCGAAGAGAAGTATTCATTGAGGACCTCGCTCACTTCCACAGCCTCCAGGCACATCTTCCCACCTTTATCTCTGATCGGTCCTACCTTCACTCCTGTCATCCTTTTTTCTTCACATAATTGAAGAATGCCTTGGGGTTTTCGTTACCCTACTCGCCAAGGCCTTCTCATGCCCCCTTAAGCTCCTTTCTTGCTTCCCTATATTCCTCAATAGACCCATCTGAACCTTGCTTCTGAAACCTCATGTATGCTGCCTTCTTCATTCCTGACTAGATTTTCCACCTCACTTGTCACCCATGGTTCCTTCGCCCTACCATTCTTTATCTTCCTCACCGGGACAAATTTATCCCTAACATCCCGCAAGAGATCTCTAAACATCGACCACATGTCCATAGTACATTTCCCTGCAAAAACATCATCCCAATTCACACCCGCAAGTTCTAGCCTTATAGCCTCATAATTTGCCCTTCCCCAATTAAAAATGTTCCTGTCCTCTGATTCTATCCTTTTCCATGATAATTATAAAGGCCAGGGAGCAGTGGTCACTGTCCCCCAGATGCTCACCCACTGAGAGATTTGTGACCTGACCCGGTTCATTACCTAGTACTAGATCTAGTATGGCATTCCCCCTAGTCGGCCTGTCCACATAATGTGACGGGAATCCATCCTGGACACACCTAACAAATTCTACCCTATCTAAACCCTTGGAACTAATCAGGTGCCAATAAATATTAGGGAAGTTAAAGTCACCCATGATAACAACCCTGTTATTTTTGCACCTTTCCAAAATCTGCTTCCCAATCTGCTCCTCTGTAACTCTGCTGCTACCAGGTGTCGTGGATAGTGTGGAGAGCTGTCAGAGGTTACAGCGGGACACTGATAGGATGCAAAACTGGGCTGAGAAGTGGTAGATGGAGTTCAACCCAGATAAGTGTGAGGTGGTTCATTTTGGTAGGTCAAATATGATGGCAGAATATAGTATTAATGGTTAGACTCTTGGCAGTGTGGAGGATCAGAGGGATCTTGGGATCTGATTCCATAAGACACTCAAAGTTGCTGTGCAGGTTGACTCTGGTTAAAAAGGCATACAGTGTATTGGCCTTCATCAATCATGGGATTGAGTTTAGGAGTCGAGAGTAATGTTACAGTTATATAGGACCCTGGTCAGACCCTACTTGGAGTACTGTGCTCAGTTCTGGTCGCCTCACTATAGGAAGGATGTAGAATCCATAGAAAGGGTGCAGAGGAGATTTACAAGGATGTTGCCAGGATTGGGGGGTGGGGGGGGGTGTGCATTATGAGAATAGGTCGAGTGAACTTGCCTTTTCTCCTTGGAGCGACGGAGGATGAGAGGTGATCTGATAGAGGTGTACAAGATAATGAGGCATTGACCGTGTCAATAGCCAGAGGCTTTTTCCCAGGGCTGAAATGGCTAACATGAGAAGGCACAGTTTTAGGGTGCTTGGATGCAGGTACAGAGGAGATGTCAGGGGTAAGTATTTTTACAGAGTGTATGGTGAGTGTGTGGAATGGGCTGCTGGTGACGGTGGTGGTGACAGATACGATAGGGTCTTTTAAGAGACTCCTGGACAGGAACATGGAGCTCAGAAAAATAGAGGGCTAAGGGTAACCCTAGCTAATTTCTAAAGTAAGTACATGTTTGGCACAGCATTGTGGGCCGAAGGACCTGTATTGTGCTGTAGGTTTTCTATGTTTCTAAGAAATCATGCCATGGTTGGTGGGGGTTCCAGCAAGAAAAGATCATGACAAACAGATTCCCAACAGTTTAAAGATTGCAATATGTTTCATTTCTGAAAGTCACTAAATTTCATTTGCTGCTAATTGGTCATTGGTCTGCAAACTCCAGACATCAACCATCTGTTTTAATCCAATTTTAATCCCAATTTTTATCTCACCACATTCTCATTACCTCCCCCACCTCTTCAGAGTCTTCCACTCACTTGCACTTTGAAGGCAATTTAACCCACTTACTCACATGTCTTTGGAATGTGGGAGGAAACGGGAGCGCTCAGAGAAAGGTCATGTGGTCATGGGGAGACATGCAAACTCCACAAAATCAGCACTGGAGATCAGGAGAGCTTGTTTCTTTGGAACAGTGAGGTAGAAGCTTTCCCACTGCATATCCCCTTTTTCTAGCAGAATCTGCAATTTTCCAACTCTGCAATAAAATTTAATGGGCAGGCAATATTTCTTTGCTGTTCTGAAAACCTACCTAATCTAGTGAATATTTCAAAAAGCTATTGTATTGTTTAATTAAATGATGTATTTGAAACTTTAAACAGTGAGATGGATGCTTTGTCTTTCAGGAATCCTCCCCCTTGCCGTGGTGATGGTGTTGTTCAACACTCTTTGGTTGTGCTCACTCACACCAAACGCACCTGAGAGGATTGATTACAGCTCACAGCATGTAGCTTGGGGAAAGCAAAGCCTCGGGAGGGCTCTTGAGGTTATCTCTGCAAGCCAGGTGGAGGAAGAAAAGGAACTCATTCAGCTGAGAAATAATTGTGCATTAGTATCTACTGAAGCTTTAATGCAATTCACCCAGCAATCACAAAATTAATTAGAAATATAGCCCATTCTGTGAGGGACTGAAGTAATAAAAGCTGCAGATATGAAAAGCAAACCTAATACTCATCTTTTCAATCAACATGGAGCATGGAATAAAAGTTTTTAATAATATCTCGATTTCCTTTCTTGCTGCGTTTTAAAAACATACAGCAAGTATGTTCTGTGATCGTTCCATAGAGAGAGGGCAAAAGCCTCTTAAATTTTTATTGTGTCCTTCAGGAAGCCACTCTTTCCTCTCTCCACCCTTCCTGCTCCTAATATCATTAACCCTACTTTGCCCAAGTATTGACAGTCTTCTGCTGTTGTACTAAGGAACAACCTTCGTACACAGCCTTCTCAGTGAGTCTGAGCTTGTCAGCTCCAATATTTCTGGAAGGGATGATCAGGAATATTTTATTTAGAGATACAGTGTAGAACAGGCCCTTCCAGTCCAATGAGCCACACTGCACAGCTAGCCTAATAACAGGACAACTTACAATGGCCAATTAGCCCAGGACAACTTACAATGGCCAATTAGCCCACTAACCAGAATGTCTTGGAAACGTGAGGAAACGAGCACCTGGACCAATCCCACACACTCATTGGGAGGAACATTCAAACTCTTTACACACAGCATCAGAATTAAATTCCGAACTCCAAGACCTGAACCACTGTACTGTCATGCTAAATGCTAGGCTACTATGGAGTTGTCGCTTTTGTAAAGAGTGAGAGAGTGTTGATGTAATACTGAGACATTATAAGGCATTGGTCAGACAGCACTGTATCGTGAGCGGTTTTGCTTCCCTTATTTAAGAAAGGATATGCTGGTATTAGAGAGATTATAGACTAGGTTTATGAGAATGATCCTGGAAATGAAATAGTTAACATATGAGGTGCATTTGATGGCTCTAGGCCTGAACTCCCTGAAGTTTAGGAGAACTGGAGGAGAATCTCATTGAAACCTATCAAATATTGAAAGGCTAGGACAGAGTGGATGTGCAGAAGATGTTTCCTGTAGTAGGAGAGTCTTGGACCAGAGGGCACAGACTCAAAATAGAGATGAGGAGGGATTTCTTTGAATCTATGCAATTCATTGCCACAGATGGCTGTGGAAGCCAAGTCATAGGGGATATTTAAAACAGGTTGATAGGGGTCTTGATCAGTAAAAGTATCAAAGGTTTCAGGGAGACGGCAAAAGAATGATGTTGAAGGGGGGATAATAAATCAGCCAAGATGGAATGATGGGGAAAATTCGATGGACCAAATAGCCTCATTCTGCTCCTTTAACATATACGACCACATGACACAGGAGTAGAATTGGGCCATTTGTCCCATTGAGTCTGCTCTGCTACTCAATCATGCTGATTTTTTTTTTCTTCTCAGCCCCACTCCCTAGCCTTCTCCCCATAACCTTTGATGTGTGTCCAATCAAGAACCTATCACCTGCCTTAAATACACGCAATGAGCTGACCTCCACAACTGCCAGTGGTAACAAATCCCACAAATTTCCCAACCTCTAGCTAAAGAAATTTCTCTGCATCTCTATTTTAAGTGGATGCCCCTCTCTATCTTGAGGTTGTGCTTTCTTGTCCTAGACTACACCACCATGGGAAACATCCTTTCCACATCTACTCTCTCTAGGCCTTTCAACATTCAAAAGGTTTCAAAGAGATCGCCTACTCGTTCTTCTAAATTCCAGCGAGTACAGACACAGAGCTATCAAACATTCCTTGTATGATAACCCTTTCATTCTCAGAATCATCCTTGTGAACCTCCTCTGGACCCTCTCCAATGCCAGCACATCTCTTCACAGATGAGGAGCCCAAAACTATTCACAATACTCAACGTGAGGCCTCACTGGTGCCTTATAAAACCTCAGCATCACATCGCTGCTCTTGTATTCTAGACCTTTTGAAACAAATGCTAACATTGCATTTGCCTTCCTCACCACTGACACTGCCTGCAAGTTAACCTTCAGGGTGTTCTGCACAAGGACTCCGAAGTCCCTTTGCAAAACAGATTTTTGGATTTTCTCCCTTTTTAGAAAATGGTCTGCACATTTATTTCTACTGCCAAAGTGCATGGCCATGCATTTTCCAACATTGTATTTCATTTGCCACTTTCTTGTCCTTCTGCAGCCTCCCTGTTTCCTCAACACTACCTGCCCCTCCACCAATCTTCGTATCATTTGCAAACCTGGCAACAAAGCCATGTATTCCATCATGTAAATCATCAATGTACATTATAAAAAGAAGTGGTCCCAACACCAACCCTTGAGTAACACCACTAGACACTGACAGCCAACCAGAAAAGGATCCTCTCATTCTGACTCTCTGCCTCCTACCAATCAGCCAATGCTCTAACCATACTAGTAGCTTTCCTGTAATACCATGGGCTCTTAACTTGGTAAACAGCCTCGTGTGGCACCTTGTCAAAGGCCTTCTGAAGGTCAAAATATACAATATCCACTGCATCCCCTTTATCTATCCTACTTGTAATCTCCTCAAAGAACTCCAACAGGTTCATCAGGGAAGATTTCCCCGAAGGAAGCCATGCTGACTTTGTACTACCTTGTCCTGTGTCACCAAGTACTCCATCACCTCATCCTTAACATCTTCCCCAACACTGAGGTCAGGCTAACTGGTCTATAACTTCCTTTCGGCTGCCTTCCTCCTTTCTTAAAGAGTGGAGTGACATTAGCAATTTTCAAGTCCTCTGGCACCATGCCAGAGTCCAATTACTTTCAAAACATCATTACTAATGCCTCCACAATCCCTACTATTACCTCTTTCAGAACCCTAGAATGCAGTTCATCTGTCCAGGTGAATTATGTCCTTGGGTCTTTAGCTTTTTGAGCACTTTCTCCCTTGTAATAGTAACTGCACTCACTTCTCTTCCCTCACACCCTTCAACACCTGGCACACTGCTAGTGTCTTCCACAGTGAAGACTGATGCAAAATACTCATTTAGTTCATCTGCCATCTCCTTGTCCCCATTATTATTCCTCCGGCCTCATTTTCTAGCGGTCCTATATCCACTCTCATCTCTCTTTTATTTTTTACATTCATTGAAAAAGCTTTTACTATCCACTTTAATATTGTTTGCTAGCTTGTTTTCATATTTCATCTTTTCCCTCCTAATGATTCTTTTAGTTCTCTGAGGTTTTTAAGATCTTCCCAATCCTCTGGCCTCCCACTATTTTTTCTTTGTTATATGTCCTCTCTTTTGCTTTTACATTAGTTTTGACTTCCCTTGTCAGCCATAGTTGTACTATTTTGCCATTTGAGTATCACTTTGTTTTTGGAATACATCTATCCTGCACCTTCCTCATTTTTCCAAGAAACTCGCAGCATTGCTGCCGTGCTGTCATCCCTGCCAGCATCTCCTTCCAATTTACTTTGGCCAGCTCCTCTCTCTGTGGAGTAATTTCTTTAACTCCACTGAAATACTTTATGTCAGACTTTACTTTCTCCCTTTCAAATTTCAATTTGAACTCAGTCATATTGTGATCACTGCTTTCTAAGCTCCCTAATCACCTCCAGTTCATTACATAACACCAAATCCAGTACAGCCAATCCCCTAGTAGGCTCAACAACAAACTGCTCTAAAAAGCCATCTTGTAGGCAGTCAATAAACCCTCTTGAGATCCATTACCAACCCCATTTCCCCACTCGACCTGTTTGTTGAAATCTCCCATGTCTATCATTACATTGCTTTTTCTATTTCCCATTGTAATCCATGGTCCACATCCCAGCTACAGTTGGGAGGCCTGTATATAACTGCCATCAGGGTCCTTTCATCTTGTGGTTTCTTAACTCAGCCCACAAGGATTCACTATCTTCCGATCCTATATCACATCTCTCCACTGGATTGCTGCCTTTCGTTACCAGCAGAGCCACACCATACCTTCTGCCTACCTTCCTATCCCTCTATTTAGCTCCGAACTACAACCATCCTTCAGCCACAACTCAGTGGTGGCTACAACATCATACCTGACAAGTGCAACAAGATCATTCACCTTATCTCTTATCCTTTGTGCATTGTGATATAATACTTTGAGTACTGCATTTGCACCCCTTTTTGATTCTGCATCCCCAATGCACTGATACTCACCCTGCTGGCTGCAATTTTGTCCTATCTTCTGCCTGCCCTTCCTGACAGCCTGACTGCATGCTATCTTTGCTTTTTTATACCACAAGTCTTATCCTGAGTCCCTTCACTCTGGTTTCCACCCCCACCCCCGCCAAATTAGTTTAAATGCTCCCCATCTTGGACAATGTCTCCCATCCACTACATAATGTACAGGTTGGGCACAGGAGTACATTCAGCCAGAGACTCATTCCACCGAGATGCAACACAGAGCGTCATAGGAAGTCATTCCTGCCTGTGGCCATCAAACTTTACAACTCCTCCTTTGGAGGGTCAGACACCCTATGCCGATAGGCTGGTCCTGGACTTATTTCCTGGCATAATTTACATACTATTTAATTATTTATGGTTTATATTGCTATATTTATACTCTATTCTTGGTTGGTGCAACTGTAACGAAACCCAATTTCCCTCAGGATCAATAAAGTATGACTATGACTATGACTATGAACAGTTCTAGCAAACCTGCCCATGAAAATATTGGTCCCTTTGCGTTCAGGTGTAACCCAACACTTTTGAATAGGTTTTACCTCCCCAGAAGAGATCCTGCTGATTCAAAATCCTGAAGCCATGCCCCTCGCACCAGCTTCTCAGCCACGCATTAATTTGCCAGATCATCCTGTTTCTACCCTCACTGGCGTGTGGAACAGGCAGCAATCCAGAAATTACTACCTGGGAGGTCATGCCTCTCAGCTTGCTCCCAAGCTCACTAAATTCTCTTTTCAGGACCTCTGTTTTTCCTCCCTACGTCATTGTACCAAGACATCTGGCTACTCTTCTGCCCCCTTCAAAATTTTGTGGACATGAATGATCTGAGATATATGGCATCGTACCACCTGGGTGTCCCATTTACGTCCACAGAACTCCTCTCTGTTCCCCTGACTATTGAGTCCCCTGTCACTACCCTTCCCCTCCTCCCTCTTTCCCTTCTGCACCACGGACCTCGCTGGTAGGTCATCCCCCACAACAGCGTCTAAAATGGTATACATATTATTGATGGGAATAGCAACAAGGGTACTCTGCACTAACTGCCTGTTCACATTTCCATTTCTCCTGACAGTCACCCAGCTATTTGCCTCCTGCAACTTAGGGGTGGCTACTTCCATGTAACCGTGATCGAATATCTCCTCACTCTCACATACAAGCCAAATCTGGATGTACTTTACACAACTGTAGTACCCTGGGAGACCCAGAGTCTCCCAGGACTCCAACGCAACAGCCATTTACTAGACTAGGTACAGTAAGAGAGGGGGGAAAAAGGGAACGTTAATAGAAGCTTACCCAGAGCCAATGCCTCTTTCAAGCCGAAGCCTGACACTCCTACTCTCACCACTGGCTTAATTCCAACAATGGACGCCCCACTTGTCCCTTCTGTATTTCTAAACAAGCATCGCCGACCTGCAGGTCACAGTAGCCTGCTCCTGCACTGATTGGGCCACCAGAATGGTCTTAATGACCTATTTTTTTCATATCCCAACAACTCATGCCAACATTCGTATCCCAACAAACTTTAGCTGACATGCACATCCCAACACTTACCCAATTTTCATATCCCAACACTTACCAATTGTTCATATCCCAATGACACTTTGCCGACGCTTGTATCCCAACATTTTGTTGATATGAACATCCCTACAACATTTTGCCGATTTTCATATCACAAAAACAATTTTCCGACATGCACATTCCAACAATGCTTTACCGATGTTCATATCCTAATGTTATCAACCCAACCTCAGCCCCGACAATTGAAACTAGAGAGGGAAAAAATAAAGTCCAATGTGTCAGTATTTCAATGGAACATGGGAAATTACAATGGCATGGAAATGGCCGAAGTTGACTGGAAAGGGACATTTGCAGGAAGGACAGCAGAGCACCAATGGCTGGAGTTTCTGCGAAAAATGAGGGAAGTGCAAGATATATATTCCAAATAAGAAGAAATTTTCAAAGGGAAGAAGGACACTATCGTGGCTGACTAGTGAAGTCAGAGCCAAAGTGTCACAACGGTGTAGATCTGGCCCAAGTGCGGAGTGAGAGACACTGAAGCAGGTCAATAGTTCACAGACATTAATGCGAACAGTGTTAAAGGGAAAAGAAAACAATAAACACTAGGCCAAATAGGGCTATTAACTAAAACTCACAAATGGAAAACAAAGCCTGCACTGTGGCTGAAAAGAACAACTAAATACAAAAGGAATACGGCTAGTCTTCAAAATCAGTTGATTGGACAGTCCAATTTCCCAGGTAAAGCCAAATGCAAACAGGCAGCGAAGAGTTGCTATGCTCTGTCGAAGTCCTGACAACCACGACGACAACAAGTATGGAGTTAAATACTATCATGATTAAATAATAATTAGCTAACACATGCATATTCACAAGCGCAATTGCCGTATCTACTGCGCTGCCAAAGCCGTGGTTGTGACACAAAGTAAATGCAAAAGACTGGGCATACAAGGAAGCCAGAGCTAGTGGGAAGATAGAGGATTGAGAAGCTTTTAAAAAATTGCAGAAGGAAACTAAGAAGGTCGTTAGGAAGAAAAAGATGAATTAAGAAAGGAAGCTGGCAACTAATATCAAAGATACTGAAAGCTTTTTTAAGTATTATAAAGGGTAAAAGAGAGTCAAGGGTAGAACAATAGAACATAGAATAATACAGCACAGTACAGGCCCTTCGGCCCACAATGTTGTGCTGACTCTTAAACCCCACCTCCCATATAACACCCCGCCTTAAATTCCTCCATATACCTGTCCAGTAGTCTCTTAAATTTCACTAGTGTATCTGCCTCCACCATTGACTCAGGCAGTGCATTCCATGCACCAACCACTCTCTGAGTAAAAAACCTTCCTCTAATATCCCCCTTGAACTTCCCACCCCTTACCTTAAAGCCATGTCCTCTTGTATTGAGCAGTGGTGCCCTGGGGAAGAGGCGCTGGCTATCCACTCTATCTATTCCTCTTAATATCTTGTACACCTCTATCATGTCTCCTCTCATCCTCCTTCTCTCCAGAGAGTAAAGCCCTAGCTCCCTTAATCTCTGATCATAATGCATACTCTCTAAACCAGGCAGCATCCTGGTAAATCTCCTCTGTACCCTTTTCAATGCTTCCACATCCTTCCTATAGTGAGGTGACCAGAACTGGACACAATACTCCAAGTGTGGCCTAACCAGAGTTTTATACAGCTGCATCATTACCTCGCGACTCTTAAACTCTATCCCTCAACTTATGAAAGCTAACACCCCATAAGCTTTCTTAACTACCCTATCCACCTGTGAGGCAACTTTCAGGGATCTGTGGACATGTACCCCGAGATCCCTCTGCTCCTCCACACTACCAAGTATCCTGCCATTTACTTTGTACTCTGCCTTGGAGTTTGTCCTTCCAAAGTGTACCACCTCACACTTCTCCAGGTTAAACTCCATCTGCCACTTCTCAGCCCACTTCTGCATCCTATCAATGTCTCTCTGCAATCTTTGACAATCCTCTACACTATCCACAACACCACCAACCTTTGTGTTGTCTGCAAACTTGCCAACCCACCCTTCTACCCCCACATCCAGGTCGTTAATAAAAATCACGAAAAGTAGAGGTCCCAGAACTGATCCTTGTGGGACACCGCTAGTCAAAACCCTCCAATCCGAATGTACTCCCTCCAATATGACCCCCTGCTTTCTGCGGGCAAGCCGATTCTGAATCCACCTGGCCAAATTTCACTGGATCCCATGCCTTCTGACTTTCCGAATAAGCCTACCATGTGGAATAACCTTGTCAAATGCCTTACATGTAGCTCACATCCACTGCACTACCCTCATCTATATGCCTGGTCACCTCCTCAAAGAACTCTATCAGGCTTGTTAGACACGATCTGCCCTTCACAAAGCTATGCTGACTGTTCCTGATCAGACTATGATTCTTTAAATGCCCATAGATCCTATCTCTAAGAATATTTTCCAACAGCTTTCCCACCACAGACTTCAGGCTCACTGGTCTATAATTACCCGGACTATCTCTACTACCTTTTTTGAACAAGGGGGACAATATTTGCCTCCCTCCAGTCCTCCGGTACCATTCCCGTGGACAACAAGGACATAAAGATCCTAGCCAGAAGCTCGGCAATCTCTTCCCTCGCCTCGTGGAGCAGCCTGGGGAATATTCCATCAGGCCCCGGGGACTTATCCGTTCTAATGTATTTTAACAACTCCAAAACCTCCTCCAGCTTAATATTAACATGCTTCAGAACATCAACCTCACTCATATTGTCCTCAACATCATCATCACCCCTCTCATTGGTGAATACCAAAGAGAAGTATTCATTGAGGACCTCGTTCACTTCCACAGCCTCTGGGCACATCTTCCCACCTTTATCTCTAATAGGTCCTATCTTCATCCTGTCATCCTTTTTTTCTTCACATAATTGAAGAATGCCTTGGGGTTTTCCTTTACCCTACTCGCCAAGGCCTTCTCATGCCTCCTTCTTGCTCTCCTCAGGCCCTTCTTAAGCTCCTTTCTTGCTACCCTATATTCCTCAATAGACCCATCTGATCCTTGCTTCCTAAACCTCATGTATGCTGCCTTCTTCCACCTGACTAGATTCTCCACCTCACTTGTCACCCATGGTTCCTTCACCCTACCATTCTTTATCTTCCTCACCGGGACAAACTTATCCTTAACATCCTGCAAGACATCCCTAAACATCGACCACATGTCCATAGTACATTTCCCTGCAAAAATATCATCCCAATTCACACCCGCAAGTTCTAGCCTTAAAGCCTCATAATTTGCCCTTCCCCAGTGAAAAATTTTCCTGTCCTCTCTGATTCTATCCTTTTTCATGATAATGTTAAAGGCCAGGGAGCGGTGGTCACTGTCCCCCAGATGATCACCCACTGAGAGATCTGTGACCTGACCCGGTTCATTACCTAGTACTAGATCTAGTATGGCATTCCCCCGAGTCGGCCTGTCAACATACTGTGACGGGAATCCATCCTGGACACACTTAACAAACTCTACCCCGTCTAAACCATTGGAACTAATCTGGTGCCAATCAATATTAGGAAAGTTATAGTCATCCATGATAACAACACTGTTATTTTTGCACCTTTCCGAAATCTGCCTCCCAATCTGCTCCTCTGTATCTCTGCTGCTACCAGGGGGCCTATAGAATACCCCCAGTAGAGTAACTGCTCCCTTCCTTTTCCTGACTTCCACCCATACTGACTCAAAAGAGGATCCTGCTATATTAGGCCCTACCCTTTCTGTAGCTGTAATAGTATCCCTGACTAGTAATGCCACCCCTCTTCCCCTTTTCCCCGTCTCTATCCCTTTTAAAGCACCAAACTGCAGGAATATTGAGAATCCATTCCTGCCCTGGTGCCAGCCAAGTCTCTGTAATGGCCACTACATCATAAATCCATGTATGCTTCCAAGCTCTCAGTTCATCACCTTTGTTCCTGATGCTTCTGGCATTGAAGTACATGCACTTTAGCCCTTCTACCTTACTACCTTTACACCCTTTATTCTGCTTCTCTTTCCTCAAAGCCTCTCTATATGTTAGATCTGGCTTTACTCCAGGCACTTCTTTCATTGCTCTATCGCTCTGGGTCCCATCCCCCTCGCAAATTAGTTTAAACCCTCCTGAACCATGCTAGCAAACCTACCCGCAAGGACATTGCTCCCCCTCGAGTTCAGGTGTAACCTATCCAATCTGTACAGGTCCCACTTTCCCCAGAAGAGAACCCAATGATCTAAAAATCTAAAACCCTGTTCCCTGCACCAACTCCTCAGCCACGCATTCAACTGCCATCTCCTCCAATTCTTACCATCACTGTCAAGTAGCACTGGCAGCAATCCTGAGAACGCCACCCTTGAGGTCCTGTTCTTCAGCCTTCTGCCTAGTTCCCGAAACTCACACTTCAGGACCTCATCCCTCTTCCTGGTGAATTGATTATGGTGAGCAAGGACATGGCAGACCAATTGAATAATTACTTTGGTTCTGTCTTCACTAAGGAGGACATAAATAATCTTCCAGAAATAGTAGGGGACAGAGGGTCCAGTGAGATGGAGGAACTGAGTGAAATACATGTTTGTAGGGAAGTGGTGTTGAGTAAATTGAAGGGATTGAAGGCAGATAAATCCCCAGGGCCAGATGGTCTGCATCCTAGAGTGCTTAAGGAAGTAGCCCAAGAAATAGTGGATGCATTAGTGATAATTTTTCAAAACTTGTTAGATTCTGGACTAGTTCCTGAGGATTGGAGGGTGGCTAATGTAACCCCACTTTTTAAAAAAGGAGGGAGAGAGAAACCGGGGAATTATAGACTGGTTAGCCTAACGTCGGTGGTGGGGAAACTGCTGGAGTCAGTTATCAAAGATGTAATAACAGCACATTTGGAAAGCGGTGAAATCATTGGACAAAGTCAGCATGGATTTGTGAAAGGAAAATCATGTCTGACGAATCTCATAGAATTTTTTGAGGATGTAACTAGTAGAGTGGATAGGGGAGAACTAGTGGATGTGGTATATTTGGATTTTCAAAAGGCTTTTGACAAGGTCCCATGCAGGAGATTAGTGTGCAAACTTAAAGCACACGGTATTGGGGGTAAGGTATTGATGTGGATGGAGAATTGGTTAGCAGACAGGAAGCAAAGAGTGGGAATAAACGGGACCTTTTCAGAATGGCAGGCGGTGACTAGTGGGGTACTGCAAGGCTCAGTGCTGGGACTCCAGTTGTTTACAATATATATTAATGACTTGGATGAGGGAATTAAATGCAGCATCTCCAAGTTTGCGGATGACACGAAGCTGGGTGGCAGTGTTTGCTGTGAGGAGGATGCTAAGAGGATGCAGAGTGACTTGGATAGGTTGGGTGAGTGGCAAATTCATGGCAGATGCAATTTAATGTGGATAAATGTGAAGTTATCCACTTTGGTGGCAAAAATAGGAAAACAGATTATTATCTGAATGGTGGCCGATTAGGCAAAGGGGAAGTGCAACGAGACCTGGGTGTCATTATACACCAGTCATTGAAAGTGGGCATGCAGGTACAGCAGGCGGTGAAAAAGGCGAATGGTATGCTGGCATTTATAGCGAGAGGATTCGAGTACAGGAGCAGGGAGGTACTACTGCAGTTGTACAAGGCCTTGGTGAGACCACACCTGGAGTATTGTGTGCAGTTTTGGTCCCCTAATCTGAGGAAAGACATCCTTGCCATAGAGGGAGTACAAAGAAGGTTCACCAGATTGATTCCTGGGATGGCAGGACTTTCATATGAAGAAAGACTGGATGAACAGGGCTTGTACTCGTTGGAATTTAGAAGATTGAGGGGGGATCTGATTGAAACGTATAAAATCCTAAAGGGATTGGACAGGCTAGATGCAGGAAGATTGTTCCCGATGTTGAGGAAGTCCAGAACAAGGGGTCACAGTTTGAGGATAAAGGGGAAGCCTTTTAGGACCGAGATTAGGAAAATCTTCTTCACACAGAGAGTGGTGAATCTGTGGAATTCTCTGCCACAGGAAACAGTTGAGGCCAGTTCATTGGCTATATTTAAGAGGGAGTTAGATATGGCCCTTGTGGCTACGGGGGTCAGGGGGTATGGAGGGAAGGCTGGGGCGGGGTTCTGAGTTGGATGATCAGCCATGATCATAATAAATGGCGGTGCAGGCTCGAAGGGCCGAATGGCCTACTCCTGCACCTATTTTCTATGTTTCTATGTTTCTATGTCGTTGGTCCCAACATGTATCACGACTTCTGGTTGCTTTCCCTCTCGTACCAGGATGTCATGCACCCGGTCAGAGACATGCCGGACCCTGGCACCTGAGAGGCAACAAACCATGCGGGTGTCCTTCTCACGTCCACAAAATCTCCTGTCTGCTCCCCTGCCTATAGAGTCCCCAATGACGAAAGTCATTGATATATGACAATTACAAAATGACGCTGGAGATATTGTAATGAGAGATGCAGAGATGGCAGAGGAACTGAATGCGTATTTTGCATCAGTCTTCACAGTGGAAGATGTCTGCAGTATACGGACATTCAAGAGTGTCAGGGAAGTGAAATATGTGCAGTGAAAATTACGATTGAGAAGTCGCTCAGGAAGCTTAATGGTCTGAGGGTGGATAAATCTCCTGGACCTGATGGAATGCACCCTCGGGTTCTGAAGGAAGTAGCTGGAGAGATTGCAGAGGTATTAACAATGATCTTTCAAGAATCAATAGATTCTGGCATTGTACCGGATGACAGAAAAATTGCAAATGTTACTCCCCTATTTAAGAAGGGTGGGAGGCAGCAGAAAGGAAACTATAGACCTGTTAGCCTGACATCAGTGGTTGGGAAGTTGTAGGAATCGATTGTTCGGGATGAGATTACGGAGTACCTGGAGGCACATGACAAGATAGGACAAAGCCAGCGTGGTTTCCTGAAAGGAAAATCCTGCCTGACAAATCTACAGCAATTCTTTGAGGAAATTACAAGCAGGGTAGACAAAGGAGATGCAGTAGGCTTGGTGTACTTGGATGTTCAGAAGGCCTTTGACAAGGTGCCTCACTACAACTTGCAAGAAAATGAATCTCAAACTGTTATATGGCCTTACTTATACTGTATGTAGTTTGATAATCAATTTACTTTGTGCTTTGAACTTTGAACTTTACTTCCCGTTAATGTTTTGTGGTGCAGTCCTATTGAAACCAGAATTGAAATGTGTTACGAGAATACACATAAAATTAAGATGTTTGCTGGCCTGGGCTAGCATCAGTGGCATCAGCAAGTGGTCTGCCACCTGCCCTCAGGGGAAGGAGAGATAAGGAACAATGGAGCAGCGTCTGGAGATGTGTAATGAAGGGACGGGAGAGAGAGAGCTGTCTGGAGCGGCTCCCCCCCTTTGAACCCTGAACTGTTTGAAGTGATGGACAGGCGATACCCCAGCAGGGGGATAAAAAGGGACCGGTTCGCTAAGGTAGGACACACACGCCACCCGAGGTAACGAGACCCTGGAAGCGGTACGCTTCTCACGAGTGGGTGAGAAGTACCAGACAACGACCAGGGTGGAAAGGTACGATCAGCGGGAACCCGGTGTGTGTCCGCCCTTGCCTGGGTGTCGGGTTCACTGCAGAGGATCGACCGCATCTGGAGGAGGGGTCACAGTCGGTGACCTCAGGTGACATCACCAAGGACCCGCCCAAATGCTGTTTGTGAGCAATCTCGCCGGTCTGTGAGTGAAGCTGTGCTGAATGATGAGTTGTTCCTATTCTATGTCTCTCTTCCCCCACCTTGTCCATCGCCATGGCAACGATTACTGCGAACTGGACTACTAACTGGACTGAACTTTGAGTCATTTTGAAATTGGTCCTTTACCCCTAGACAACGATAGAGCTTGATTGATGCTGTTATCTTAATTCTGTGCACATGTGTGTTTATCATCACTGAACTGTTGCATTTATTATCCTTTCGATTACTGTGTTGCTTGTTTCTTTAATAAAACTTTCTTAGTTCTAGTACTCCAGACTCCAACTGAGTGATCCATTTCTGCTGGTTTGGCAACCCAGTTACGGGGTACGTAACAAATGGTAAAGGCTAATTATGCTTATGCAGCTGTGTACATACATCTATTGATTCTTCTGGACACATCTTCAGTGATGTTCCTGTTTCAGGTCTTTCAACATCATGCAACCTCCTCCAGGTGACCCAGCCGGGGCTGATCAGACCCCAGCTTGTGTCCAGATGGCTAGCTACTTATGACTCCATGGCTCCCCTCTTTTGAGCCACAGCCATCTTGAGGCCGTCTCTGCCGCATCGGTGGTACTGCGGATGGCTCTCCTCTTCCTCTCTCCCTCGATGCCCAAAATGTGAAGGCTCTAACTAAAGAATGGGCTACGAATCCCCTACAACCAACCTCCACTGGGAGACACCTCGCTCTCCATCCAGCCTGCTGACAGTTGCTGACCAGTCCTGCGTACTTGGAGAGCTTCCTTTCAAAGGCCTCTGCCAAGCGATCTACCCATGGGACTGTCAGCTCCAGCAGCACCATTTGCTTAGTAGACTCAGACACTAGGACAATGTCTGGTCGCAGGGTGGTGGCTGATGGAAATGGCAGATTCTCAGGATCTTCCACAGACGCAGCAGGAGTTTGGGGCAGTTCTTGTACACTTTGTACGAGGAGTTGCTTGGTCCTGGAGCCGAGCTTGCCCTTGCTTTGCGGACGACCTCTCTGACTTCCTTTAGTTGCAGCTCTGACATGTCGAACTGCACATCCGGTTCAGATAGGTCTGTTAGGATGTCGCACTCTCCCAACTCCTGCTCTCTTTCAGGATCATTATATATCTTCTTCAGATGTTGGTCTATGTCTTCCTGCGAACAGGCCAGTTTCCCACTGCGCTTCTCCCCCAGCAACTCCTTGGTGAACTTGAAGGGGTTGGCGATAAAGGCAGCACGTTTTCGGGCCCTTTCACGACGCCGCCTCCAATGCCACTCTGCCCGGCGGAGGACCCTGATCTTCTTTCGTAGTCTGCACATCAGCTGGGCCAAGCCAATGCGCTCCTCTTCTCCTGCCTCCTTGTATTGGGACTTCAGCGCTTTCATCTCCTGCCTGATGTTGTGGATCCTCAATGCTCTTTGGTTCTTCGAGTAAGATGTTTTGGAGCCTTCCTTCTCCTCTTCTCCGAACCATTCAGCTGCGATACTGACAATAATTGTTGTCATGGCTTGCAGCTTCCTATCAACCCCTCCCTTCACCGTTGCCTCCAGAATTTGGTTAACATCTTCACCAAACTGCTTCCACAGTGAAGTCATGTTAGCTGCAGGCCATTTGATCCGCCTTCTGTTAGACTTCATGTTAGAGTTCATGTTAGAGGGATTAGTTTGCAACACTTGGAGGTTCCGGGCACTATGGGGTGACTCCGGGCCTGGCCCCTCCTTTGTCTCACCAGGTTGGACACCTGCGTGTTGTGCTGCTCCTGCTCCCACCAAACACTTCATCCTCGCTTGGTGGATCTTCAAGCCACGATCGTTCTTGCAGATTTTGCCACATGCACACTGCTTCCTCATTGCAGATTAATGAGAAGAAAATCTGGGGAAAAAAATCATTCATTGTAAAAGAGAGTATGTTAACTGCTTGACTGAGTAACAACTATAATGTGTTGAATGGTAATGGATGGTGAGCACTCCAATAACCACCACACTGAAGGAGGTATTTATGATCTGCATATAGGTATCAAACCTTTACAGGTGGTAACAAAAGGGAACTCTGGCAGATTTTAAGTGAATTCAAAAGATATTGAACAGTTAGACAGGACAAACATTTTAATACATTTTGCGTAGTGAAAATGATGATGATGCTGACGTTGACTCAGGCCTGAGAGGCCAGCGTCGGGCATTTTCATGCCTTACAAGGCTAAAGTTGGAAGGCTGTGTGGGTCTCCACTCCTCACACAGACATTTTGCAGTATTTTTCTTTATTTTACGAGGTCAAGTTGTGAGCTCAACACTCAACCCGGCACGGATGGAAAGCGTACTCGAGAATGGCCCGACTGGATTCGAACCCGGGAACTTCCGTTCCGGAGTCCGGCGCTGATGTCACTGCGCCACCAGCCAACCGGTGAAAAGATATATTATATAAAGCTTTAAAAGATACAGAACAAGGTGGGTCATTCAGAAATCAAAAATTTGCTTTAAAGGTAGGATGAGATTGCTTGAAAACTGTAGGTATTTTAAGGGAGTGATGTTATAAAATGGATGGTATTGAATTAGCCCCCACTGCACAGCTGCCTGCTTTCTGCATTCTCCTCTAAAGAGAATAGAGGAAAAATAGAACCGGGTGTGAATTGAGTCTTAATTCAATATTACCCACTTTATACATCTTTACCCATGAGCCACTTTGGGTTTACAAACCAAAAATTCATCAACTCAAAGAAAATTGGTAAGACAAAATGTTGTCAATGGTTACAGACGGCATCAATATTTGTGCATCTCACTTTATTATGTTGACTTTTTCCTTTATTTATTCTATTTATAACTTCAAATGTGCGGTGTATATTCACCAGAATCATACCAGAGCCAGAGGAGAAACAGTAGCCATTTTGCTAATAAATAAAAGATTAATAAAGCTGGTTAATATGATGAGAAGGTTTATGAAGGTCAGTAAAGAAAATCTATCATAGATAAAGGATTTTCTTATTGATGTGTGGCTTGTTAATTTTATTATTGACCACTGAACATTGAAGGTTTGGCACTGGTGATGTGGAAGGGAATTTAAGTGCACATCATCACAGCAAAATGATCACATCAGGTTCATTGTTCCTTAAAAATTACTTCTTGACGCTTCTGCCGACATGCCCTTCAGCTTGCCACTTCGAATACAAACTGACAGATGTCTTTGAACTTTACTGAAAATGACAGCTGTATTTGTGTGGATTAACATCACGTGTAATTGATAACTCAGACCAGTCATTGATCCAGTGTAGCTTGAGATATCTGATATTTTTAACAGCCTTTGTTCCAACCTCTTCAAAGGCCACTGAATGATGTATTTGTGGTTGTCTGAAACCAGCAGCATATCTGAGAAAGGTGCTGTAATGTTTCACATTGTAAGTAGTGTGTGTTTGTATTTCAAAGATTAATATTCTACAAGAGAAGAGTTGTTGTTTGAATATTTTTAAAGGAAAAGTAGACTTTGCATTTAACTTGTTTACAGATTGTTCCTGAATGCAGGTATTTAGCTGTTTAAAGTCAAACAACTTTTGCCTTTTGCTTTGAAGGGAAATATCTGGAAATGATCCCAGCTGAAGTACGTGAGAGAACCAATCAGTCATTAAAATGAAAGTTGGAAGGGTTTGTGCCCAATTCGAGGTACGCTCTGCCCGTCTGTCTTTTCCATTCACCTCTAAAGAGCTGCAGAAGGATAATTGATAATTGATTTATTTTTTTCAAACAAAAGCTGTACCTTCTACAATCCAGGTGTCAATAGAATCAGAATCAAGTTTATTATCACCACATTATGTCATGAAATTTGGTAACTTAGCAGCAGCAGTACCATGCAATACATGATAAATATAGTAAAAAAAATAAATAAATGGATTATAGGAATCATATACATATGTATATTAAATAGTTAAATTAAAAATAGTACAGAAACAGAAATAATAAAAAAAAACGAGGTAGTGTTCTTGGGTTCAATGTCCATTTAGATATCGGATGGCAGAGGGTAAGAAGCTGTTCCTGAACCACTCAGAGTGTGTCTTCAGGCTCCTGTATCTCCTTCCTGATGGTAACAATGAGAAGAGGACATGTCCTGGGTGATGGGGGTCCTTAATAATGGACGATGCCTTTCCGAGTCACCACTCCTTGAAGATGTCCTGGATACTACGGAGGTTAATACCCATGATGGAGCTAACTATCCAAATCTCCTCAAACTCTTGATGAAATACAGCAACGGTCTTGCCTTCTTTATAGCTGCATCAATATGTTGGGCCCAGGTTAGATTCTCAGAGATATTAACACCCAGGAATTTGAAATTGCTCACTCTCCCCACTTCTGATGCCTCTGTAAGGACTGGCTCATGTTCCCTCATCTTGCCTGCCCTTATAGTAAAGCAATTTACCAATGATTTTATTTCCATGCACAGAGAAAAACTTTGTTTTGTCTGCCATCCATACAGAAAATTGCAACACATTAGAACATCAGAATCAGGTTTACTATCACTGAAATGTGAAATTTTCTGTTGGTGGCAGTAGTACAGTGCACAACATAAAAAGTCACTATCAGTTACAATCCGTTAATATCAGTTACAGTAGTACAGTGCACGACATAAAACATAACTACCAGTTTTAATAAAAGTAAACACATTATTAGTAGAAAAGAGGAACAATAAGGTAGTGACACATATCAAAGTTGCTGGTGAACACAGCAGGTCAGGCAGCATCTCTAGGAAGAGGTAGAGTTGACGTTTCAGGCCGAGGCCCTTCGTCAGGACCAACAAAGAAGAGCTAGTAAGAGATTTGAAAGTGGGAGGGGGAGGGGGAGGGGGAGATGCGAAAAGATAGGAGAAGACAGGAGGGGGAGGGATGGAGCCAAGAGCTGGACAGATGATAGGCAAAAGGGATATGAGAGGCTCATAGGACAGGAGGCCTAGGGGGAAAGAAAAGGGGAGGGGGGAAAAAAACCAGAGGATGGGCGAGGGGTATAGTGAGGGGGACAGAGGGAGAAAAAGGAGAGAGAGAAAAAGAACGTGTGTATAAAAATAAATAACGGATGGGGTACGAGGGGGAGGTGGGACATTAGCGGAAGTTTGAGAAGTTAATGTTCATGCCATCAGGTTGGAGGCTACCCAGACGGAATATAAGTTGTTGTTCCTCCAACCTGAGTGTGGCTTCATCTTTAGGGTAGAGGAGGCCGTGGATAGACATATCAGAATGGGAATGGGACGTGGAATTAAAATGTGTGGTCACTGGGAGATCCTGCTTTCTCTGGCGAACAGAGTGTAGGTGTTCAGCAAAACGATCTCCTAGTCTACGTCGGGTCTCGCCAATATATAGAAGGACACATTAGGAGCACCGGACGCAGTATATCACCCCAGCCGACTCACAGGTGAAGTGTCGCCTCACCTGGAAGGACTCTCTGGGGCCCTGAATGGTGGTAAGGGAGGAAGTGTAAGGGCATGTGTAGCACTTGTTCCGCTTACAAGATAAGTGCCAGGAGGGAGATCGGGGGGAGGGATGGGGGACGAATGGACAAGTGGGGTGGGGGGAGGGAAAGATGTGAGTGTTCATGGACTGTTCTGAAATCTGCTGGATGAGAGAAAGAAGCTATTCCACGATCTAAGCTTATCCGCTTTGTTCACAATACTCCTTGCGTTAAGATAGACACATCTCAAGCCGTCCGTCTGAGTGCGTCCCTTCTCTATCACCTGCCTATCCTCCCTCTCACATTGTCTACAAGCTTTCTGTATTTGTGAGTCAACAGCCTCTTCAATTCGGTTCCCACCCCCAACAATTCTAGTTTAAACTCTCCCCAATTGCCTTAGTAAACCTCCCCACCAGGATATTGGTCCCCCTGGGATTCAAGTGCAACCTGTCCTTTTTGTACAGGTCACACCTGCCCCAAAAGAGGTCCCAATGACCCAGAAATCTGAATCCCTGCCCCCTGCTCCAATCCCTCAGTCACGCATTTATCCTCCACCTCATTCTATTCCTATACTCACTGTCACGTGGCACAGGCAGTAATCCTGAGATCACTATCTTTGTGGTCCTGCTTCTCAACTTCCTTCCTAACTCCCTGTAGTCTTTTTTCAGGACCTCTTCTATTTTCCTACCTATATCATTGGTACCAATATGTACCACGACCTCTGGCTGTTCTCCCTCCCACTGCATATTTACTGGGGGCATAGTGGACAACAGAAAATGCTAATGGCTTGTAGAGGGCTCTGCATCAGCTGGAAAAATGGCCTGAAAAATGGCAGATGGAACTTACTGCAGACAAGTGCAAGGTGTTGCACTTCAGTAGGTCTTACCCAGTGAAGGACAGGGCACTGAGGAGTGTGGTAAAACAAAGCGATCTGGAAATATGGGTCCATAATTCCTTGAAAGTGGCATCACAGGTAGAGAGAGTCACAAAGAAAGCTTTTGGCACGTTGCCCTTTATAGATCAATGTATTGAGTACAGGAGATAAGAGGTTATGTTGAAGTTGTATAAGATGTTGGTGAAGTCTAATTTGGAGTACTGTGTGCAGTTTTGGTCACTACCTATAGGAAAAGTTGGTGTCATCTGCAAATTTGTTGATCCAGTTAACCACATTATCACCCAGATCATTGATATAAGATGACAAACAAAGACTGATCACTATTCACAGGCCTCCAGTAAGCAATCTACTACCACTCTGGCATCTCCCACAAAGCCAGTGTTTAATCCTATTTATTACCTCATCCTGAATGCGGAGCAAAGGTGAGAAAGATTTCTAATGAAGAGAGGCTTAAGATGGAGCTACTGAAAATGTGCAACAGCTTACTGGTGGCTCATAAAGCAAGAAATACAGCTAAAAGCTTTATTAATAACACTTTTTCTGTGGAAAATGGTGGTAAACTATTACCACAAACAATAAAGAGGTGAGCGAAGGCGAGGTTAACTCGAGGGTCGAGGCATGTGGCAGGGATGCAAAGTCGAAGCCAGATTGAGACATGTTCAAGGTGAAGTGGTTGGAGTGAAGTTGAGGCATGTTCAAGGCAGAATCTGAGTCAGAGACAGAGTTGGAACGAGCGGAGTGGAGAAGTTTTGAAGCCCATCCCCTAAACCGAAAGTGATGTCTGATTGATTTAAATGTTGGGCTGATTTGGAAAGGTTGGGTACAAGCCTGAATGTGACAGCGGAGCCCAGGCCCTAGATGTATCGATGCAATGGGCCCAGGTCCTAGTGCGGCCACGACCCGGTGTTGGGACAATTTTAATGCCAGGCCAGGTAGACTGAAAAGGCAGGGTGTTGGGACCAGAGGCGAGAGTTGGGCCTGCTCTGCTTGCTGCTCCACGGCGTTTCCTCCACTCTCCTTGGTGCTGATGCTGAGGTTGTGGCTGTGGCCTGCTCCATCCGCTCCAAGCTCCGCGTCTGCGAGCTTCGCAACAATTTGCCCCGCTCTGTGATGAACTGAGGCTGAGACTATGGGCCTGCTCTGGGCTTTGGATCTATGGACTCACTTTCATTCTGAATATTGTTGCTGCTGCTTGGTTTTATGGTTTGCACAATGTGCGTGTTTTTTTTCTCTCACTGCGCATCGGGTGTTGGTCTTGTTTTTAATTGGGTTCTTTCAGGTTTCCTGTTTTGTGGCAGCCTGTAAGGACACAAATCTCAAGGTTGAGTAATTGATACATACTTTGATAATAAATGTTCTTTGAACTTTGAGGGTAATGGATGTTGCACGCATGGAGTTTAGTACAGCATGAACAGAGTCCCTCATGTAGGCCGACTCAGAAGATTAAGAACATGGGATCCATGGAGAATTGGTAAATTGAATTCAAGATTGCCTTGGCAATAAAATAAAGAGTGTAGTCGTGTAAAGACATTATTTTGAGCTCAGGTCTCTGATTAGCAATGTTACGTAAGGACCGATCCAGGAACCTCTGTGCTTGTCATGTCTATCAATGATCTGGAAAAAATGTAGGAAGAATGATGAGTAAGTTTGCACACATTCAAATGGTTCCATTTATTATTAGAGAATGTATACAGGTACAATCTGAAATACTCGTCTTCACAGACTTCCACGAAAAACAGAAGAAATCCAGAAGAGTGAATGATAGAAAAAGTTAGAACCCCAAAGCCCCCCTCCCCCTCCCCTGTACAAACAGCATCAATGCATCAACATCCCCCCCCCCCCCACCACCGCCTATTTCGGCAAAAAGTGTCAGCACCCACCACCCACCAAGCAAGAGCAAAGCCCCCAAAGAGAGACCATCATCTGCAGTGAATAAAACTATTGTTTACCCAACAGTTCAATATGCCACAGGCTCACTCTCTCTCTCACTACAAAGGACAGAGAGATATCACCTCTTTTCACAGCAAAAGGGGAGACTGACAGCCACTGTTACAATACTACAATCTGCCTCATCGCTTTTTATTCTGAAATTCTCAGACTCGAGAATCAGTAGCAAACTCTCCTACCATCAAGGGAAGGAGAGAAAGAATGTGACCACTCAACTACAGAGACCTCCGACCATGCATCCACCGCTGCGAAATCCTGATGTTCCATCTTCCATGACGCCTTAGTCAGCAGCAGCGGCCTAAATCGGTCGACACAGGGCCGCATCCCAGAGGCACCATCTTCCAAGCCCTGCTTGGGGAGTGTCGGAAAACAGTCAGTCAGCGAGCTCCAGTTACGGGAACTCATCCATTGTAAATAAACATAGTTAGGGTGCCACTTGCAGATCAGGACCTCGGTAGAACTCCAACCACCTTGAAAAGGAAAAACAGAGACATTAAAGAGAGGAACATTGATGGAGTTGTAGATAGTGAATAACGTTGCCAAAGGGTAGATAGATATCAGTTGGGAATATGGGTGGAGAAACGGCAGATAGAGTTTAATCCAGAGAAGTGTGAGGGTGAATTTTGGGAGTGTAGGTGTGAGATGGAAGTAAACGGCAAATGGCTGGACTTTTGGAGCACTGATGTACAGAGAGATGGCGGGGTGCAAGTCCATGGTTCCCAGAATGTGACAACATAAGTAGTTAGAGTGGTTATGAAGAGAATTAAGTTTAAAAATTGAGAAGTCGTGCCTGAGCTGTGTAAAACCTTAATTATGCTATATTTGGAATATTGCGTGCAGTTCTGGTCACTGCTTTACAGGAAGAAGATGAAGTCTTTACAAAGGGGACAGATGATTTTCACCACAATATTGCCTGGATTTAGAGAGTATTAGCTTTAAGGAGAAAATGGACAAAATTAGATTGTTTGCTCTGGAATGCTAGAGGCTGAAGAGTGGTCTGGTTGATGTATATAAAATTATGAGAGATACTGTATAGGTAGAACAGATAGTCTTATCTTTGCATCAATATTTCAAACAGAAGGATTCACTGAAATGTCAAATATTGGAGCACATGATAAAAAGACATAAAATGCCTTTTATAAATGCTGGAGGACATAGGTTTAAGGTGAGGGGGGAAAGGTTAAGAGAGATAAATGGGTCAAGGTTATTTATACATTAAGTGGAAAGTGTTTGGAATGTGCTGTCTGAGGAGGTGGTGAGGCATTTGGACAGACACATGAACAGACAGGAAATGGAGGAATTTAAGGTTAGATTAAATTGGCATTACAGTTGTCACAGGAGTCAGTGGTTGGAGGGTTGTTTCTGTGCTATTCTGTCTGTTCAAAAGAAGATGCGTTCTTCCTCTGGTGTCATGAAATGAATCACCAAACCCTAAAAAAACTTTTAATTTAAAAAAAGCATAAAAATGTTTGTATCACCAAACAAAAGGCAAAGTACAGATATCCAAAAGAATATGGAAAGAGGACTGCAAGAAAGTTTCAATGATGATAGGACATGGTGTTGAAACACCAGCCCACAGAAATAAACTCTCTTCAGAATAATTCTGGTGCTTGAACAGAACAGAAGAATTGAAATAGGTCAATCATTCCTTCAGAGAGCTAGAATAAGCATAATAGATTGAATAGTCTCATTCTCTGCTATAACTTTCCTACTTTCATTAGCGTACCAAATAACTTACAAGTTACCTAATCAGAGATATTTTCCCTGGGTCAGGAGCCCACTACTTAAAAAATAGGTGGGAAGACAGAGGATTGGGAAGTTTTTAAAACCTTACAAAAGGAAACTAAGAAGGTCATTAAGAGGGAAAAGATGAACTATGAAAGGAAGCTAGCAAATAATATCAAAGAGGATACTAAAAGCTTTTTCAAGTATATAAAGAGTAAAAGACAGGTGAGAGTAGATATAGGACCAATAGAAAATGACGCTGGAGAAATTGTAATGAGAGGTAAGGAGATGGCAGAGGAACTGAACGAGTATTTTGCATCAGTCTTCACTGAGGAAGACATCAGCAGTATACCGGACACTCAAGGGTGGCAGGGAAGAGAAGTCTGCGCAGTCACAATTACGACAGAGAAAGTACTCAGGAAGCTGAATAGTCTAAAGGTAGATAAATCTCCTGGACCAGATGGAATGCACCCTCGTGTTCTGAAGGAAGTAGCTGTGGAGATTGCAGAGGCATTAGTGATGATCTTTCAAAAGTCGATAGATTCTGGCATGGTTCCGGAAGACTGGAAGATTGCAAATGTCACTCCGCTATTTAAGAAGGGGGCAAGGAAGCGAAAAGGAAATTATAAACCTGTTAGCTTGACATCGGTGAATGGGAAGTTGTTGGAGTCGATTGTCAAGGATGAGGTTACTGAATACCTGGAGACATATGACAAGATAGGCAGAACTCAGCATGGATTCCTTAAAGGAAAATCATGCCTGACAAACCTATTACAATTTTTTGAGGAAACTACCAGTAAGCTAGACAAGGGAGATGCAGTGGATGTTGTATATTTGGATTTTCAGAAGGCCTTTGACAAGGGGCCACACATGAGGCTACTTAACAAGAGCCCCTGGAATTACGGGAAAGTTACATACGTGGATAGAGCGTTGGCTGATTGGCAGGAAACAGAGAGTGGGAGTAAAGGGATCCTATTCTGGTTGGCTGCCAGTTACCAGTGGTGTTCCACAGGGGTCCGTGTTGGGGCCGCTTCTTTTTACATTGTGCATCAACGATTTGGATTATGGAATAGATAGCTTTGTGGCTAAGTTTGCTGATGATACGAAGATATATGGAGGGGCCGGTGGTGCTGAGGAAACGGAGAGTCTGCAGAGAGACTTGGATAGATTGGAAGAATGGGTAAAGAAGTGGCAAATGAAGAACAATGTTGGAAAGTGTATGGTTATGCACTTTGGCAGAAGTAATAAACAGGCAGACTATTATTTAAATGGGGAAAGAATTCAAAGTTCTGAGATGCAACGGGACTTGGGAGTCCTTGTGCAGGATACCCTTAAGGTTAACCTCCAGGTTGAGTCGGGAATGAAGAAGGCGAATGCAATGTTGGCATTCATTTCTAGAGGAATAGAGTATAGGAGCAGTGATGTGATGTTGAGGCTCTATAAGGCGCTGGTGAGACCTCACTTGGAGTTCCGTGGGCAGTTTTGGTCTCCTTATTTAAGAAAGGATGTGCTGATGTTGGAGAGGGTACAGAGAAGATTCACTAGAATGATTCCGGGAATGAGAGGGTTAACATATGAGGAACGTTTGTCCGCACTTGGACTGTATTCCTTGGAGTTTAGAAGAATGAGGGGAGACCTCATAGAAACATTTCGAATGTTGAAAGGCATGGACAGAGTGGATGTGGCAAAGTTGTTTCCCATGATGGGGGAGTCTAGTATGAGAGGACATGATTTAGGCATTGAAGGGCGCCCATTCAGAACAGAAATGCGAGGAAATTTTTTTAGTCAGAGGGTGGTGAATCTATGGAATTTGTTGCCACTGGCAGCAATGGAGGCCAAGTCATTGGGTGTATTTAAGGCAGAGATTGATAGGTATCTGAGTATCCAGGGCATCAAAGATTATGATGAGAAGGCGGAGGAGTGGGACTAAATGGGAAAATGGATCAGCTCATGATAAAATGGCGGGGCAGACTCGATGGGCCGAATGGCCGACTTCTGCTCCTTTGTCTTATGGACTTAATTTACTGCATGATACTTTCAAAATAATATTGTAATATTCACTGAGAAGTTTAGAATCGGATGTCAAAGATAAATTATGAATATTAACGTATGAATATTAGAGCTTGATTAACTTAATGTGATCAGGGTGGCAAAATCTATGAAAATAAGCTTCTAAATGTTCACGTAACTAAAATGTGATCAATACATAATATAAACCTTGGACAATATGCTAAATCCTGGCATACATACGACCGTGTAGAGCTGCATAAATGAAGCATTGTGCTTTCAATACCGAGATTGAACATCTGGTTGTCATCTCCGCTGAGAAATTCATAATGCACATTGCCAGAGGCATGAAATGCATGCAGAAGTGGTACGTGAGTCCAGAGCAATTGCTTGTCATTGTGGAAGGCAATCAGTGTCCATGGGAACAGAGGTAGAGCCGCTTTGGATGGTTAGCTTGGAAATAAATTTCATCATAATTATGACAGATTCATTCCAGAACTTTGCTTCATTCTTCCACTCCATAGTCAGGAATAGTTTAAAATTTAATGTCACTATTTTTTCATCGTTGGCTGCAGCCCTGTGGATTCTTTCATCTAATAATCTGTACACCGGCAGCATGAAGGGGAATTAAGAGCTAGGAACCATTAGACAAGGTAAAGCACATATCTCAGCTCAGTTGGTTTGATGCAGTCAGGAACTAAAGTAGCTGTACACAGATCCTTTGATTAGTCTTAAGCTACATATGTCTTGCTTTGACAACGTGAGGAGATGTATACAGACCCTTTGATTAATCTGCAGCTCCGATACATTTTTTCCTGTTCTGGCACATTATGAACTGAATTTGTTTTCAAGAGGTTGGGACAGAGATCACATTATGTCCCCATGATTGATTGAGTGACCTTTGTAACTCCAGCTCAGGAGACTTCGAGATCAAACACCACAGTATGAATTCAAACCACCATTGGTCACCATGTCATTAAATATTTTGGAGAGAGGGAGAGCAGCCAGATGTCTTGGTACATATTGGTACCAGTGAATCAGGAAGGAAAAGCAAAGAGGTCCTAAAAAGTGAATTTAGAGAGCTAGGTAGAAAGCTGAGAAGCAGGACCTCCTGGGTAGTAATTTCTGGATGCTGCCTGTACCACACGCCAGTGAGGGTAGAAGCAGGATAGATTGGCAAATTAATGCGTGGCTGAGAAGCTGGTACAGGGGGCAGGGCTTCAGGATCTTGGATTATTGGCATCTATTCTGGAAGAGGCATGACCTGTTCAAAAATGACGGGTTGCACCTGAACCCAAAGGGGACCAATATTCTCGCAGGCAGGTTTGTTAGAACTGTTGGGGAGGGTTTAAACGAATTTGGCAGGTGGGTGGGGACCTGCGTGAAGGGACTCAGGATAGGACGGATGGTAAAAAAAAGTAGTGGGCAGTCAGACTGCCAGGAAGGGCAGGCAGATGATAGGAGCTGTGGCTTGATGACCTGCAGGAGAAAGAGAGGAGCTACAGGGAGTTAATCAGCCCGAGGTTGCAGGAGTCAGATAAGTGTGTGACGGTCAGGGAAGCGAAGGTGTTACACCCCTGAAAAATGGAGAGAAATAATCATGACAGTGATGTGATGTTGCCTCACTGAGAACATTTACTAAAGTGAGGAAAATGCCGTGCTTTCTCCTGGGTTTGTGGGTGGAGACAAAAGCAATCGACTTCAGGCTAGTAGATCAAGGCTACTCTGCAGATCACTGATTATACTATTAGAGCTTAACTTTTAACAATAAAGAATAAACTAAACAATGAAATGAATTAAATACCTTTTAGCACTTTAGCCCCTTTTAACGTATGTTTTTACTGTTTTTAAACAATTTTTAAACACCTTATAAATTGTTGCTTATAACCGTATGATCCTTTTAACCTTATCACAGCATTGAATTTACTGCCTTTTTAACCCTAACAGATCTTTGGTGTATTATCCTTTAACTTGTCACATACTCTGCTGCAAAATAAATGTTGTCCCAACATTAAACAGTTTTCTCTTTTTTTTCACAGTCTCTCATGAACTTGGCACTGAAGATCTTCTGTGAGTAGGTACTCAAACAAAGGTCAAGGGTCACAGTTTGATGACTGTCTGAAGCACCTTCAATTACTCCAAAAGACTGAGGTTTGGTAAAATACTGAAAGGCTTTTATTCACTGTACAATACGACCTCCACAGTGACTGTCTGCCCCCGGACTGAGGGGGAGGGGAAAGGCGAAAGCTTTATACAGGACTCTGTGGGAGGAGCCACAGGGGCAGTCAGCAGAGGGGTGTGTCCAGACAGGTAACTGAGTTACAACATATATACATGGTTTACCACATTCACCCCTCCTTTTTTTAAAAAAGAGTCCCGCGGGGTGAAGTGACTGACAATATTTACAAGAAGTATATTTACAGGTTAAGTCTATCGGGCGGTCGAGTCCGTCGCTGTGATCTACGTAGCACCGGCGATGGCGGTTGTGCTGGCTCCGGCCTGACTTCAGGTGCCAGCACGTTAGGCGTCGGTAATCCCCCGTGCGTGTGCGCCGCGCCCGGTATGGGAGTGTCGTGTGGTGTCTGTATAGGGTTTGGGGTGCACGGTGTCTCGTAGGTACATACATTGGTGGGTACAGGGTCAATAGTCACCATGGAGTGTTCAGGGTAGGGGCCCGGAGCTCCTGCGGGCGCCAGGTCGCGGATGGAGACCGTGTGCTCCCGCCCATCAGGTAAAACCACGTAGGCATACTGGGGGTTCGTATGAAGTAAGTGAACCCTCTCGACTATCGGGGAGTATTTATGGCTCCTCGCATGTTTCCGGAGCATCACTGGCCCCGGGGACGTCAGCCAAGTTGGTAGGGTGGTTCCAGTGGTCGATTTTCTGGGAAAAGAAAAGAGCCGCTCATGAGGGGTGGCATTGGTGGCTGTGCATAACAGGGAGCGGATGGAGTGGAGTGCCTTGGGAAGGACCTCCTGCCAGCGGGAGACCGGCAGTCACTTTGACCTGAGGGCTAAGAGTGTGGCTTTCCACACTGTGCCATTCTCCTTCTCTACCTGTCCATTCCTCCGGGGATTATAGCTCGTGGTCCTACTGGTTGCAATTCCCCTAGCCAGTAGATATTGGCGCAGCTCGTCCCTCATAAACGAGGACCCTCTGTCACTGTGGATATAGCATGGGTGTCCGAACAGACTGAAGAGCTTGCGCAGGGCTTTTATAACTGACGTGGTAGTGGTGTCGGGGCAGGGGATGGCGAAGGGGAACCGCGAGTACTCGTCAATTACGTTAAGAAAGAAAACATTGCGGTCGGTGGAGGGAAGGGGGCCCTTAAAGTCAACACTCAGTTGCTCAAAGGGGCGGGTGGCCTTGATGAGTGGTGCCTTTTCGGGTCGGTAGAAGTGTGGTTTGCACTCTGCGCAGACTTGGCAGTCCCTGGTCATCATCCTGATCTCCTCAAGGGAGTAAGGCAGGTTCCGGGCTTTCACGAAGTGGAAAAGCCGGGTGACTCCCGGGTGGCAAAGGTCTACATGTGGGGCATATAGCCGGTCGATCTGTGTGCTGGCGCATGTTTCCTGGGATAGGGCATCGGAGGGCTCGTTGAGCTTCCCAGGCCTGTACATGATGTCATAGTTGTAGGTGGAGAGTTCAATTCCCCACCTCAGAATTTTATCATTTTTGATTTTGCTCCGCTGCTGATTATTAAACATGAATGCGACTGAGCGCTGGTCAGTTAGTAGGGTGAACCTTTTGCCAGCAAGATAGTGCCTCCAGTGCCTTATAGCTTCCGCTATGGCCTGGGCCTCTTTCTCTACCGCAGAGTGCCGAATTTCAGGGCCTTGAAGGGTACGGGAGAAGAACGCCACTGGTCTTCCTGCCTGGTTGAGGGTAGCAGCCAGCGCAAAGTCGGAGGCGTCACTCTCTACTTGGAAGGGAATGGCCTCATCTACCGCATGCATTGCTGCTTTGGCAATGTCCCCTTTTATGCGGTTGAAGGCCGTGTGGGCCTGGGCAGAGAGGGGGAATGTGGTGGACTTGACCAGGAGCCGGGCCTTGTCTGCATAGTTAGAGACCCATTGGGCGTAATATGAAAAGAAGCCCAGGCACCTTTTGAGGGCTCTGAGGGTATTGGGAAGAGTGAGTTCCAACAGGGGGCGCATACGGTCGGGGTCAGGGCCAATGACTCCATTCTCCATGACACACCCAAGGATAGCAAGTCGGGTGGTCCCGAACACACACTTGTCCTTGTTATAGGTGAGGTTGAAAGATATACAATATACAATAAAAGATATACAATAAATTGGACAGATACATGGATGGGAGGTGTATGGAGGGATATGGTCCGTGTGCAGGTCAGTGGGACTAGGCAGAAAATGGTTCGGCACAGGCAAGAAGGGCCAAAGGGCCTGTTTCTGTGCTGTAGTTTCTATGGTTCTATGGTCACATAGTGCTCTATGTCTGATTGCATATATGGCCAGAAGAAGCGGTCACGCACTAAAGATACTGTGCAATCAGCACCTTGGTGACCCATGTGATTGTGCAGCTCTTCCAACACCCTCCCTTTGCAGCTTTCTGGCAAGACTAATTGCTTGTGGGCAGTGGTGGTTCTGTGCAGAATGCCATCATCGTCTATTGCAAATTTCTCCCATTCTCTGAACAGGCATTTTGTCCTTGGACTGAATGCTCTCAGCTCTCTGACTGGTGGCTTGGAACCTGACAGTTTACACTCTAACACAGGCCAGATGACTGGGTCTGCTTTTTGTGCTACTCTTAACTGTTCTTTTGGTATGGGGCTGATTGACACAGGGGCTGGCTCATCTTCAGCTGAGACTGACATGAATACAACTGTGAGTGACCAAGTTGCAGGGGACTCTTTCCGTACCTCATCAGCTTGTATGGCGACAGCGATGGTGTTAGGCAGCAGTTCCTCTGAACATTCTCTCATTAGTGACTCCACATCCAGCGGCATTCTCGACAAAGCATCTGCATCACTGTTCCCTTTTCCCAGTCTGAACTTAATTGTAAAGTGGAAATCAGCCAACTCTGCAACCCATCTGGAAGTGGTCGTGTTCAGTTTTGCAGTCGGCAGGATGTAGGTGAGTGGGTTGTTATCACTACATACAGTGAAGGTTGGAGCATAGTATAGATAGTCGCGGAACTTGTCAGTGATCGCTGATTTTAAAGCCAGCTTGCTGCATGGGGGTGATAGTTCCTTTCAGCTGCTGTCAATGTGCGAGAGCCATAAGGAATAACTCTAAGCTTGCTATCTTGTTTCTGATACAGTGCCTCTCCCAAGCCTTGGTGTAATGCATCCGTCTGTACAATGAATGGCTGAGTGAAATCAGGGAAACCCAACACTGGTGGATGGAGCAGACAGTCAATCAGCTGTTCAAGTATCTGTTGGTGCTGGTCTGTCCACATGATCGGCTTGTTTGAGGGTACAGCACGGCTCACCTTCTTTAACCTTGTTTGTGTTTTTCTGTTGTCAGGAACTTCATTCGAATCTGCTTTCAGGAGCTCATACAGACAGCTGGCTTTCGTGAAAAGTCTTTGATGTACTGCCTGTAGTAGGCGAGCAAACCAAGCATTTTTCCGAGCTGGCCCACAGTCTGAAGTCTGATGTCTTTTAGTGCTCTAATAGCTTTGAAGTCGGCTGGATCAACTCTACTGCCCTCTGCAGAAACCCTTCTGCCCAAATAGCAGACCTCGTGCTTGAATAGGTCACACTTACTTGGCTTGAGTTCGATGCCGTACTCTCAGAGGTGTTGCAGCACTGTTGGTACATTATTCACATGGTTGTTGAAGGTTTTACTGAAAACCAGAGTATCGTCCAGATAAGGAATGCAGGTGTCATCCCGAAGCCCTTCCAAACATTCCTCCGTACAATGATGGAAGGCCGCAGGGGAATTCATGAGGCCGAAGGGGATGCGAATCCACTCGTAAAGCCCCCACGGGGTAACAAAAGCTGTCAGCGGTCTGCTCTTTCCGACATGAATCCCTGGTGGTAAGCTTTCCCCTGGTCTAGGAGGGAAAACCAGGATTTACCACGTAGACTGTCCATGATGTCTTGGACATGGGGGATAGGCTGACGGTCAGGATGGGTCTTCCTGTTCAGGTCTCTGTAATCTATGCACAACCAGAGGGTGCCATCCTTTTTTCTAACGTACACAACCGGGGAGGAGTATGAGGAGTTCGACTTCCTGACCCACCCCTGTGCTATCAGATCATGGAGGTAACCCTTCATTTCCTGGTACAGGGGGCCTGGCACCGATATGTATGTGCGTTTGACTGGTTCGGTGCCTTTGAGCAAAATAGTCATGTGCAGGTTTTCAATACAGCCAATATCATTGTCAAGCACACGTACTGTGATCTGCCAGTCAGGTAATCAAGAATCCATGACACCAGGAAAGCATCCACCTGCATCGCTGTCAGCTTCTCCCCAGCAGAGCAGGGCGGATGGTGTTGAACGCACTGGAGAAGTCAAAAAACGTGACCCTCACAGTGCTCGCTGGCTTGTCCAGGTGGGCGTAGACACGGTTCAGCAGGTAGACGATGGCATCCTCAACTCCTAGTCCGGGCTGGTAGGCGAACTGGAGGGGATCTAAGTGTGGCCTGACCATAGGCCAGAGCAGCTCCAGAACAAGTCTCTCCAGGGTCTCCATGATGTGGGAGGTCAATGCCACCAGTCTGTAGTCATTGAGGCTGCTGGGGCACGGCATCTTCGGCACAGGGACGAGGTAGGACATCTTCCACAGTACAGGAACCCTCCAGAGCCTCAGGCTCATGTTGAATACATGGTGAAGTACTCCACATAGCTGAGGGGCACAGGCTTTGAGCACCCTGGTACTGACACCATCCGGTCCTGCAGCCTTGCTTGGGTTGAGACGTTTCAGCTGTCTTCTCACCTGTTCAGCCGTGAAGCCCACCGTGGTGGTTTCGTGTGGGGGAGGGGTATAGTCATGAGAGCAGGGTGGGGGACTGTGAGGAGGGGTAGGAAGGGAGAGTGGAATATGTGTTGGTTGGGGACCGACAACAGATGGCTCATGTGGGGGATGGGCAGGGGCCACAATGTCAAATCTGTTAAAGAACAGGGAAGGGGGCAGAAGCCAGAATAAGAAGGTGGGGGGAAAGGATGGAGTACATACTGGCAGTTACTGGTGAGAGCGGGAGGGGGGGTGGATGGGTGGGGAGGGGGAGATCGGTAAGTGAAAGAGAAGGGTGAGTGAGTGGGAAAGAGGAAGTGGGTGAGTGGGAGGGGGTGAGTGTGAGGGTCCATAAGACCATAAGACCATAAGACAAAGGAGCAGAAGTAGGCCATTCGGCCCATCGAGTCTGCTCCGCCATTTTATCATGAGCTGATCCATTCTCCTATTTAGTCCCACTTCCCCGCCTTCTCACCATAACCTTTGATGCCCTGGCTACTCAGATACCTATCAATCTCTGCCTTAAATACACCCAATGACTTGGTCTCCACTGCTGCCCGTGGCAACAAATTCCATAGATTCACCACCCTCTGACTAAAAAAATTTCTTCGCATTTCTGTTCTGAATGGGCGCCCTTCAAACCTTAAGTCATGCCCTCTCGTACTAGACTCCCCCATCATGGGAAACAACTTTGCCACATCCAATCTGTCCATGCATTTTAACATTCGAAATGTTTCTATGAGGTCTCCCCTCATTCTTCTAAACTCCAAGGAATACAGTCCAAGAGCGGACAAACGTTCCTCATATGTTAACCCTCTCATTCCCGGAATCATTCTAGTGAATCTTCTCTGTACCTCTCCAACATCAGCACATCCTTTCTTAAATAAGGAGACCAAAACTGCCCACAGAACTCCAAGTGAGGTCTCATCAGTGCCTTATAGAGCCTCAACATCACATCCCTGCTCCTATACTCTATTCCTCTAGAAATGAATGCCAACATTGCATTCGCCTTCTTCACTACTGACTCAACCTGGAGGTTAACTTTACGGGTATCCTGTACGAGGACTCCCAAGTCCTGTTGCATCTCAGAACTTTGAATTTTTTCCCTATTTAAATAATAGTCTGCCCGTTTATTTTTTCTGCCAAAGTGCATAACCATACACTTTCCAACATTGTACTTCATTTACCACTTCTCTGCCCATTCTTCCAATCTATCCAAGTCTCTCTGCAGACTCTCCGTTTCCTCAGCACTACCAGCCCCTCCACCTATCTTCGTATCGTCAGCAAACTTAGCCACAAAGCCATCTATTCCATAATCCAAATCGTTGATGTACAATGTAAAAAGAAGCGGCCCCAACACGGACCCCTGTGGAACACCACTGGTAACCAGCAGCCAACCAGAATAGGATCCCTTTATTCCCACTCTCTGTTTCCTGCCAATCAGCCAACGTATGTAACTTTCCCGTAATTCCATGGGCTCTTATCTTGTTAAGTAGCCTCATGTGTGGCACCTTGTCAAAGGCCTTCTGAAAATCCAAATATACAATATCCACTGCATCTCCCTTGTCTAGCCTACTGGCAATTTCCTCAAAAAATTGTAATAGGTTTGTCAGGCAGGATTTTCCTTTAAGGAATCCATGCTGAGTTCTGTCTATCTTGTCATATGCCTCCAGGTACTCTGTAACCTCATCCTTGACAATAGACTCCAACAACTTCCCAACCACTGATGTCAAGCTAACAGGTCTATAATTTCCTTTTCGCTTCCTTGCCCCCTTCTTAAATAGCAGAGTGACATTTGCAATCTTCCAGTCTTCCGGAACCATGCCAGAATCTATCGACTTTTGAAAGATCATCGCTAATGCCTCCAAAATCTCCACAGCTACTTCCTTCAGAACACGAGGGTGCATTCCATCTGGTCCAGGAGATTTATCTACCTTTAGCCTATTCAGCTTCCTGAGTACTTTCTCTGTCGTAATTGTGACTGTGCAGACTTCTCTTCCCTGCCACCCTTGAGTGTCCGGTATACTGCTGATGTCTTCCTCAGTGAAGACTGATGCAAAATACTGGTTCAGTTCCTCTGCCATCTCCTCATCTCCCATTACAATTTCTGCAGTATCATTTTCTATCGGTCCTATATCTACTCTCACCTGTCTTTTACTCTTTATATTCTTGAAAAAGCTTTTAGTATCCTCTTTGATATTATTTGCCAGCTTCCTTTCATAGTTAATCTTTTCTCTCTTAATGATCTTCTTGGTTTCCTTTTGTAAGGTTTTAAAAACTTCCCAATCCTCTGTCCTCCCGCTAATTTTTGCTTCCTTGTATGCCCTCTCTTTTGCTTTAACTTTGGCTTTGACTTCTCTTGTCAACCATGGTTGCATCCTTTTTCCACTCGAAAATTTCTTCTTTTTTCGAACATACCTGTCTTGCACATTCCTCATTTCTCACATAAACTCCAGCCACTGCTGCTCTGCTGTCTTTCCCGCCAGTGTCCCTTTCCAGTCAACTTTGGCCAGTTCCTCTCTCATGCCACTGTAATTTCCTTTACTCCACTGAAATACCGACACATCAGATTTCAGCTTCTCTTTTTCTAATTTCACAGTGAACTCAATCATGTTATGATCACTGCCTCCTAAGGGTTCCTTCACTTCAATCTCTCTAATCACCTCCGGTTCATTACACAATACCCAATCCAGTACAGCCGATCCCCTAGTGGGCTCAACAACAAGCTGTTCTAAAAAGCCATCTCGCAGACATTCTACAAATTCCGTCTCTTGAGATCCAGTGCTGACCTGATTTTCCCAATCTACTCGCATGTTAAAATCCCCCACAATTATCATAACACTGCCCTTCTGACAAGCCTTTTCTATTTCCAGTTGTAATTTGTAGTCCACATTCCTGCAGCTGTTTGGAGGCCTATAAATAACTGCCATCAGGGTCCTTTTACCCCTGCTATTTCTTAGCTCAACCCATAAAGATTCTGCACCTTCTGATCCTATATCACCTCTTTCTAATGATTTAATATCATTTCTTACCAATAAAGCCACGCCTTCCCCTCTGCCTACCTTCCTATCCTCCCGATACACCGTGTATCCTTGGACAATCAGCTCCCAGAGACATGCATCCTTTAGCCAGGTCTCAGTGATGGCCACCATATCATACCTGCCAATCTGTAGCTGTACGACAAGATCATCCACCTTATTCCTTATGCTGCTTGCATTTAAGTACAACACCTTAAGACCAGTATTTGATACTTTTTGCTTTGATTTCACTGCAACTTTATTGCACAGCAACTCATCCCAATGGCTACAAATTTGCCCCATCACCTACCTGTCTTTCCTGACATCTTTACTGCTCACTATCTTAGATTTATTTCTGTTTTCCCCTTCCTCCGCTCTGTCATTCCAGTTCCCATCCCCCTGCCAAATTAGTTTAAACCCTCCCTAACAGCTCTATTAAACTTTCGAAGTAGGTGAGTGGGAGTGAGGTGTGGGGAGGGGTGGGTGAGTGGGAGGGGATTAGTGGAAGGGGGAAGTGGGTGTGGGGGAGGGGGTGAAGTGGGTGAGTGAGAGAGGAGAAAGTGGACAGGGGGTGGGAAAGAGGAAGTGGGTGAGTGGGAGGGGGTGAGTGTGAGGGTCGAGGTAGGTAAGTGGGAGTGGGGGTGTGGGGAGGGGTGGGTGAGTGGGAGGGGGAGGTGGGAGTGAAGTGGGTGAGTGAGAGAGGAGAAAGTGGATGGGGGTGGGAAAGAGGAAGTGGGTGAGTGGGAGGGGGTGAGTGTGAGGGTCGAGGTAGGTAAGTGGGAGTGGGGGTGTGGGGAGGGGTGGGTGAGTGGGAGGGGGAGGTGGGGGTGAAGTGGGTGAGTGAGAGAGGAGAAAGTGGATGGGGGGTGGGAAAGAGGAAGTGGGTGAGTGGGAGGGGGTGAGTGTGAGGGTCGAGGTAGGTAAGTGGGAGTGGGGATGTGGGGAGGGGTGGGTGAGTGGGAGGGGGAGGTGGGGGTGAAGTGGGTGAGTGAGAGAGGAGAAAGTGGACGGGGGGTGGGAAAGAGGAAGTGGGTGAGTGAGATGGGGTGAGTGTGAGGGTCGAGGTAGGTAAGTGGGAGTGGGGGTGTGGGGAGGGGTGGGTGAGTGGGAGGGGGAGGTGGGGGTGAAGTGGGTGAGGAGAAAGTGGATGAGGGGATGGGTGAAGGGTGTGGGTGAAATAGGAAGCTGAGGAGTTTAACAAATCTTCTTTCTTGAAGCTGCATCACTTTCAAGTTGGGCGATGACCACCAGAAACAAAATAATGGTTTATTACTCTGGCATTGAGATGACATTCAGAGATTCTCCCTGCTGCATGCATCATCAGGCAGATGGTTGTTAGTTTGAATTATTTTATTCTAAGATGTAGTCATTAATGGCACACCTATATCAGTATGAAACACATTATTGGTTTGTGGCAATGTGTTGCCCTCTGGCTGCAGGCTTAATTCCATTGATTTCATTGGCATGAACCTTAAAGGAGAACTACAAAGTACATTGAATGCAAGTGACCAGTGAGGAATTCCTCTGCTTGTGAATGATGAAACCCCTTAGAGGTTTTCTGCACATTGAAGCTATTTGGTTTTGACATTGTATGGAAAGTTATCCAGAATCTGAGGGATGAATATTCCAGAATGCTTCTGGTATTTTAAAACTGATCCTTTGAGCCAACATTCACCATAGAGTAACATGTGGATGATGGTGAGATCAGGGAGGAGCATGTCGATAACAAGAAGGAGGTGATGTGTGCCTTGAAAAATATTAATTGAAGTGACCAAGTCCACGGGGCCTAATGGAAACAAGAAATGAGACTGCTGTGACCTTAACAACATCCTTTGTAACCTCTTGAACCACAGGTGAGATCTCAGAAGAATGGGCGATAGCCAATATTGTTTCTTTCTTTAAGAAGGGCAATGGTTAATACAGGAAATTATAGGCCAATCATCTTTATGTCAGTGTTGGGGAAATTATTGGAGAAGTTCTTAGAGACAGGATTTACTTCCATTGGAAAAGCAAGCACTTTCTGGGAATGTCAGCATGGCTATGTTTACTTATTTACTTATTGAGATACAGTGTGGAGTCTGCCCTTCCAGCCCAATGAGGACTGTCACCCAGAAAACCCCAAATTAAGCCTCGCCTAATCACAGGATAATTTACAATGATCAATTACACAGACAGTGGTGAGTGCATGGAATGGGCTGCCGGCAGCGGTGGTGGAAACGATAGGGTCTTTTAAGAGACTCCTGGATAGCCACATGGAGCTCAGAAAAATAGAGGACTATGAGTAACCCCAGGTAGTTCTAAGGTAAGGACATGTTCGGCACAGCTTTGTAGGCCGAAGGGCTTGTACTGTGCTATAGGTTTTCTATGTTTCTATAACCTACTAACCGGTACATGTTTGGACTGTGGGAGAAAATCAGAGCACTTGGAGAAAACCCACACATTCCACAGGGAAGGCACACAGACTCCTTATGGATGACACTGGAAATAAACTCTGAAGTCTGATGACCTGAGCTGTAATAGCATTGCACTAGCCACTAATTTACCGTGGCCATGGGGGAGGTCTTGTCTCACTAATTTGATTGTGTTTTTTGAGGAGGAGTCGAAGGTTGTTGATGAGAGTAAGGCAGTGGATGCTATCTACATGGAATTTTGAAAAGCTTTTGACAAAGTTGCTCATGGTAGGCTGATCCAGAAGATTAGATCACAAGGGATCCTCAGTGAGTTGATAAACCACTTACAAAATTTGCTTAGTCACAGTATACAGAAGATAGTGGTAGGGGACTATTTTTCTGCCTGGGAGAAGATCTAGTGGTGTAATGAATGGAAGGGAGGAATTCCTCCCTTTGGAGTAATGGATGGGGAAATTGAACTAAGGAGCCATGAAGAAAAACTCTGGTTAGACCACATTTGGAATATCGTGTTCAGTTCTGGTTAGACCACATTTGGAATATCGTGTTCAGTTCTGGTTGCCTCATTATAGGAAGGTTGCGGAAGATTTAGAGACGGTGCAGAGGAGATTTACCAGGATGCTGTCTGGATTACAGAACATGTCTTTTGAGGAAAGGTTGAGCAAGCTCGGGCTTTGCTCTTGGGAGCAATGGAGAGTGAAAGGTGATTTGATAGAGGTGTTTAAGATGATGATAGAGTGGACAGCTTGTTATATTAACCTGGGTCAGATATTAGTCAAGTCATTAAGTATAAAAGTGAGAATGTTATATTGCAGTTGTACAAGATGTGGGTGAGGCCACATTTGGAATATTGAGTTCAGTTTTGGTTATCCTACTGTAGGGAAGATACCATTAAGGTGGAAAGAGTGCAGAGGAGGTTTATGAGGAAGATGCCACAATTAGGTCATGGAGAGAGGTTGAGCAGGTTAGGACATTTTCCATGGTAGCACAGGAGAATGAGGGGCGAGATACATAAAATCGTGAGGAGCATGGATAGGTGAATGTGCATAGTCTTTCCTCCAGGAGCTGGAACCTAGAACTAGAAAGCTTAGCTTTAAGGTGTGAGGGGAAAGATTTAATAAGTGCATGGACAACATTTTACTCAGAGAATGATCTGAAAGTATGGAACGAATCTGAAATTAGAATCATGTTTATTATTACTGATATATGTCATGTAGTTTGTTTTGTGACAGCAGGGCAAAAAAAAGTTTGTAGACCATAAGACCTACTAGCAGATTTAGGCCATTCACACCATCGAGTCTGCTCCATCATTCCATCATGGCTAATCCCAGATCCCACTCAACCCAATACACTTGCCTTCTCACCATATTCTTTGATGCCCTGACCCACCACCTTAAATATACCCACAGATTTGGCATCCATTGCAGTCTGTTGCAGAGCACTCTACAGATTCACTACTCTCTGGCTAAAGAAATTGCTTCTTACCTCCATTTTTGAAACTTCGCCCCTCAATTTTGAGGCTGTGTCCTCTAGTTCTGGATACCCCAACCATAAGAAACATCCTCTCCACATCCACAAATTCTAATCCTTTCAACATTCGGTAGATTTCAATGAGATCCCTCGCATTCTTCTAAATTCCAATGAGTGCATGCCCAAAGCTGCCAAATGCTCCTCATATGTTACTCTCTCCAATAGCAACACATCCTTTCTGAGATATGGGGCCCAAAGGGAGGGAAGGGAAGGAACATCGACTCAGACCACGAGAGGCCTGCGTCGGGCATTTTCATGCCTTACAAGGTGCAGATTAAAGGTCTGTGTGGGGCACCACTCCTCGCACAGACACTAGAGCAATGTGTGGTTAAGTGCCTTGCTCAAGGTCACAAACACGCTGCCACAGCTGAGGCTCGAACTAGCGACCTTCAGATCACTAGACGAACGCCTTAACCACTTGGCCACGTGCCCAAAACTGTTAACAATACAATACAATAGTGTTGCCTGACTAGTGTCTTATAGAGGCTCAGCATTTTTTCCTTTTCAAATTCTATTCCTCTTGAAATAAATGCCAACATTGCACTTGCCTTCTTTACCACAGACTCAACCTGTAAATTAATCTTCTGGGGCTCTTGCACTAGGACTCCGAAGTCTCTCTGCACTTCTGATGTTTAAACCTTCTCCCCATTTAGTTAATAGTCTGCACTATTGTTCTTTCTACCAAAATGCATTAAAATACATTTCCAAAACTATATTCCATCTGCCAATTTTGCTCATTCTTCCAATTTGTCTGTTCTGATGCAATTGCATTGCTTCCTCAGCACTACCTACCCCTCCACCTATCTTCATATTATCTGCAAACTTTTCCACAAAGCTAGCAATTCCATTATCCAAATCACTGACAAACAATGTGAATAGTGGTCCCAAAAGGCCAATGTGCCATAAGCTTTCTTAATGACTCTATCTACCTATGATGTCACTTTCAATGAATTATGGATCTGTATTTCCAGATTCCTTTGCCCAACCATTCACTGTGTAAGACATACCCTGGTTTGTCCTCCCAAAGTGCAACACCTCACACTTGTTTGCATTAAATTCCATCTGCCATTTTCAGTCCATTTTTATATCTGATCTAGATTCCATTGCAGGTGTTCATAGTCTTCCTCATTGTCCACTACACCCTCAATCTTGGTGTCATCGCAAATTTGCTGATCCAGTTAAATCTGATGGCAGAGGGAAAGAAGCTGCACTTAAAATATTGTGTGTGGGTCTTCAGGCTCCTGTACCTCTCCTCCAATGTTAGTAATGCAAAGGGATGTGGCCTGGATGGTGAGGTCTTTTGATGGAGTTCACCTTCTTGAAGATGTCCTCCATGGAGAGAAGGGCTGTGCCTGTGATGGAACTGGCTGAGCCTCTGACTGAGTGAATGAACTACCAGAGGAAGTGGTCGAAGCAGGTATGTTTATTACATTTAAAAGGTATTTGGACAGATACATGGATAGCAAAGGTTGAGAGGGATACGGGCCAAATGCAGGGACTAGTTTATATGGGAATCTTGGTCGGTTTGGACCAGTTAGGCCAAAGGCCTGTTCCATGCTGTAGGACTGGATGAGACAGAGGTGAATTTATTGCAGTAAGGCAGGCGGGCGGAAGGACGGAGGTCGGAGGGCAGAGTGATGCAAGTGCCCAAAGCCCAGCTTGAAGGCCTGCCTGCCTTGATGTGCCCTTTTGGGCACAGGTTATAACCACATCATCACCTTCACACACAGAACGCCACATTGCCTGATTTCTAACACCTCCACCCTGCTGCCTTTACTTAAGAGCAAAGAAAAACCTGCAGACATGAAGCCTAGCAACAGCATTAAATTAGCTGGTGAAGGCCAAAATAGGAACAGCAGCCAAGATAAAAAAAAATTTTCCGTAACAGATGCAAGTCACCCTGATCGTAAGGTCCGGGGATACAGCTTCAGATGAGTAATCACACCTGGTGCTAAATTGATGTACAGAGCAATTAAAGCAACACATTTCTGCCATCTATTAAATGTCTCTCCAGCGGCCATGTGGCCCAGCAGATGCTTAAGCATTAATGTTCTGCTGTCACCTATCCGCTAAAGCTGCCAGTCAAGGTTAGGACTGGAATATTTTGTGGTTAAAATGCTTCTCTTTCACCACCTGTGTGGTTACAGGATGGGACCTTGAATAAAGTAGCTTCACATCTTCAGAAAAACTAGAAAATAAATATAATCATGGTTGTGCTAACAAACCCACATTGCTGAAGGGAGGCCAAACAGGCAAAAACAAAAGGAATGATTGCTGAATCTGTTTTCTTTTTGCCTTACTGGCATTGGTTGAGGGTGGAACCATAGTCGTTTCCAGCTAGTCAACTAAATGCACCCTGGCGTTGGTTGAGGGCTGAACTTTAGTCATTTCCAGCTATTAAACAAGTAGCACCCTGGGACTATTTTGTATCCATTCAGAGAGATGAAATGGCAGATGCCACCTCCAGTAATGTGGGAGCCTCACAGCAACCGTGCTGGTGTCAGCCTTGATTATGCACTTGGATCCTGAAGCCCCTCAAGGAAGAGAGAGGAGGAAGAGGAAGGTATTTAGCATGTAACTCTGGCTCCAATCAGCCAGTTCAGCACAGCTGTGCTGATCTCCAGCAGCAAATATGAATTCCAGTTTAAAAGTATGTCACACAGAGGAAGCAAGTAGTGAGAACAGCTAGTACTGAGGAAACCGAGGAAATAGATTTGAATGCTGTGGCTGATACCTGACCCAAGTATGACATATGACATTTGATCTGCTATTCTGAATGGAATATGACATTCCATCTGGAATCCTAACTCAAATATGACATTCCGTCTGGCATTCTGCCTCGAACATGAAACTCCATCTGGCATTCTGACTGGAATGTGACATTCCGTCTGGCATTCTGACTGGAATATGACATTCCATCTGGCACTCTGACTGGAATATGACATTCCATCTGGTATTCTGACTGGAATATGACATTCCGTCTGGCATTCTGACTGGAATATGACATTCCATCTGGCACTCTGACTGGAATATGACATTCCATCTGGTATTCTGACTGGAATATGACATTCCGTCTGGTATTCTGACTGGAATATGACATTCCGTCTGGCATTCTGACTGGAATATGACATTCCGTCTGGCACTCTGACTGGAATATGACATTCCGTCTGGCACTCTGACTGGAATATGATATTCCGTCTGGTATTCTGACTGGAATATGACATTCCGTCTGGCATTCTGACTGGAACATGACATTCCGTCTGGCACTCTGACTGGAATATGACATTCCGTCTGGCACTCTGACTGGAATATGACATTCCGTCTGGTATTCTGACTGGAATATGACATTCCGTCTGGTATTCTGACTGGAACATGACATTCCGTCTGGCATTCTGACAGGAATATGACATTCCATCTGGCATTCTACCTCGTACATGACATTCCATCTGGTATTCTAACTGGAATATGACATTCTGTCTGGCATTCTGACTGGAATATGACATTCCATCTGGCATTCTGACTGGAATAAGACATTCCGCCTGGCATTCTGCCTCGTACATGACATTCCATCTGGTATTCTGCCTCATACAAGACATTCCGTCTGGTATTCTGACTTGAGCAAAACATTTCATCTGATATTCTGACTGGGATATAACATTCCATCTGATATTTAGTTTGGCCAACACATGAATTACAAAGTGAAGCACCAGACCCATGGTTAATGCGCATTGTGAGAATATACTGCCAAAGCTTTTAGGGAATCTCTGCCAAATGACAATACGCCCTGTTCTTTCACCTGTAACACTAATTTATGTTTTTAAAAAAGTTGCGAATTAGAAATGTTATAGATACAGCATTGAAATGGGTTCTTCAAAATATAATAGAATTATTCAGTCCGGGTATTATAGCTCAGAAACAGGCCCTTTAGCCCATCTAATCCATACCAATCTGGTCTTCTGTCTCGTCCCATTTACCTGCACCTGGATTTTAGCCCTCCATACTTCTCTCATCCATGTACATATCCAAACTTCTCTTAAATGTTATAATTAAACTTGCATCTATTACTTCTGCAGGCAGCTTGTTCACATTCACACTGCCCTCAGAGTGAAGTAATTCCTCATTAGTTTCCTCTTAAATATTTTACCATTCATACTGTTTATGACCTCTAGTTCTAGTCTCTCTAAACCTGCAAATATTCACCCCATACCAGTTAAAATTTTGTATGCCTGTATATGTTCTCCCCTCATTCTCCTGCACTCCAGTGAATAATGCACTAGCCTTTCCCTTTCACTCAAGTCCCAACAACATCCTTGTAAATCTTCTCTGTTTGTCCAAGCAGAACAAGAGAAGAGATGATTCACAAAAGTCAGCAAGTGTGCCCATCTCCATCCCAGCCGATCCTCTCCATTAAAAGGGAATACTGCTCTTACTCATCTTCATCCCAGCCAATCTTGTCCATTCAAAGGGAATATTTCCTTACCCATCTCCATACGAGCTGATCATCTCTATTCAAAGGGAATACCGCCCTTACCCATCTCCATCCCAGCCGATCTTGTCCATCCAGAGGAAATACTATTCTTACTTATCTCCATCCCAGCCAATCTTCTCCTTTCAAAGGGAATATTTCCTTACCCATCTCTCCATTCAAAGGGAATACTGTTCTTACCTCACTCCTTCACACCTGATACTCCCCATTGAAGGGCAATATTTTCTTACTCATCTTCTTCCCAGCTAATCCTCTCCATTCAAGGAGAATAATGTTCTGACGCACCTCCTTCCCAACAGACCTTCTCCATTCAAAGGGAATACTGTTGTTAGCCATCTCCATCCTAGCCGATCCTCTCCATTCTAGGCGAGGCACTTGCTGTTTCTGCATGGAGCCTAACCTGATTCAGATTCAGCTGGAGGGTTCCCCCAGTGTAACTACCAGTGAATTCAGCAAGTTTCCGCTCATCTGCTGGATTCTAATGAACCCAGTGTCAGTGGAAAACTGGGAATGTTGTGAGAAAGTTTGGGAATTCCATCTTAATACACGAGTACAAAAGTTTCTGACTCACTACTGTCAGCAGTTCAGTGCAGAACCTACGACAATTCCCAGCAAGTTATGTCCAATTGTTTATTAGATGCATTCGCTGAAATCTTACCTCTGTAATCCCACTGAAATTCCAGACCTTGCGAGGTCAATAATTTAAGATGTTCAAATGGTCCTCTTCCTGTTAGACTTTGCTCAATGACTCATTTTATTTGTTCAAGTAGACAAGGCTAATTGTTTGTAGTTTCATATCCATTGAAGGAGCTCATACAACATAAAAATTCAAATAAACTTGTTGTCAGGTCAGAGCTACCTAAAACAGGCTGCAAAAGATTCTTTTTCATTTCTTCAAACAATAGAACATAGAACATAGAATAGTACAGCACAGTACAGGCCCTTCAGCCCACAATGTTGTGCCAACCCTCAAACCCTGCCCCCCATATAAGCCCCCACCTTAAATTCCTCCATATACCTGTCTAGTAGTCTCTTAAACTTCACTAGTGTATCTGCCTCCACCACTGACTCAGGCAGTGTATTCCATGCACCAACCATTCTCTGAGTAAAAAACCTTCCTCTAATATCCCCCTTGAACCTCCCACCCCTTACCTTAAAGCCATGTCCTCTTGTATTGAGCAGTGGTGCCCTGGGGAAGAGGCGCTGGCTATCCACTCTATCTATTCCACTTATTATCTTGTACACCTCTATCATGTCTCCTCTCATCCTCCTTCTCTCCAAAGAGTAAAGCCCTAGCTCCCTTAATCTCTGATCATATTGCATACTTTCTAAACCAGGCAGCATCCTGGTAAAACTCCTCTGTACCCTTTCCAATGCTTCCACATCTTTCCTATAGTGAGTTGACCAGAACTGGACACAGTACTCCAAGTGTGGCCTAACCAAAGTTTTATAAAGCTGCATCATTACATCGCGACTCTTAAACTCTATCCCTCGACTTATGAAAGCTAACACCCCATAAGCTTTCTTAACTACACTATCCACCTGTGAGGCAACTTTCAGGGATCTGTGGACATGTACCCCGAGATCCCTCTGCTCCTCCACACTACCAAGTATCCTGCCATTTACTTTGTACTCTGCCTTGGAGTTTGTCCTTCCAAAGTGTACCACCTCACACTTCTCCAGGTTGAACTCCATCTGCCACTTCTCAGCCCACTTCTGCATCCTATCAATGTCTCCCTGCAATCTTTGACAATCCTCTTCACTACCTACAACACCACCAACCTTTGTGTCATCTGCAAACTTGCCAACCCACCCTTCTACACACACATCCAGCTCGTTAATAAAAATCACGAAAAGTAGAGGTCCCAGAACAGATCCTTGTGGGACACCACTAGTCACAATCCTCCAATCTGAATGTACTCCCTCCACCACCACCCTCCGCCTTCTGCAGGCTAGCCAATTCTGAATCCACCTGGCCAAACTTCCCTGGATCCCATGCCTTCTAACTTTCTGAATAAGCCTACCGTGTGGAACCTTGTCAAATGCCTTACTAAAATCCATATAGATCACATCCACTGCACTATCCTCATCTATATGCCTGGTCACCTCCTCAAAGAACTTTATCAGGCTTGTTAGACATGATCTGCCCTTCACAAAGCCATGCTGACTGTCCCTGATCAGACCATGATTCTCTAAACGCCTATAGATCCTATCTCTAAGAATCTTTTCCAACAGCTTTCCCACCACAGACTTAAGGCTCACTGGTCTGTAATTACCCGGACTATCCCTACTATCTTTTTTGAACAAGGGCACAACATTCGCCTCCCTCCAATCCTCCAGTACCATTCCCGTGGACAACGAGGACATAAAGATCCTAGCCAGAGGCTCAGCAATCTCTTCTCTCGCCTTGTGGAGCAGCCTGGGGAATATTCCATCAGGCCCCGGGGACCTATCTGTCCTAATGTATTTTAACAACTCCAACACCTCCTTGCCCTTAATATCAACATGCTCCAGAACATCAGCCTCACTCATATTGTCCTCACCATCATCAAGTTCCCTCTCATTGGTGAATACCAAAGAGGACCTCGCTCACTTCCACAGCCTCCAACTCATCTTCCCACCTTTATCTCTAATCGGTCCTACCTTCACTCCTGTCATCCTTTTTTTCTTCACATAATTGAAGAATGCCTTGGGGTTTTCCTTTACCCTACTCACCAAGGCCTTCTCATGCCCCCTTCTTGCTCTTCTCAGCCCCTTCTTAAGCTCCTTTCTTGCTTCCCTATATTCCTCAATAGAGCCATCTGATCCTTGCTTCCTAATCTTCATGTATGCTGCCTTCTTCCACCTGACTAGATTCTCCACCTCACTTGTTACCCATGGTTCCTTCACCCTACCATTCTTTATCTTCCTCACCGGGACAAATTTATCCCTAACATCCCGCAAGAGATCTCTAAACATCGACCACATGTCCATAGTACATTTCCCTGCAAAAACATCATCCCAATTCACACCCGCAAGTTCGAGCCTTATAGCCTCATAATTTGCCTTTCCCCAATTAAAAATTTTCCTGTCCTCCCTGATTCTATCCTTTTCCATGATAATGCTAAAGGCCAGGGAGCGGTGGTCACTGTCCCCCAGATGCTCACCCACTGAGAGATCTGTGACCTGACCCGGTTCATTACCTAGTACTAGATCTAGTATGGTATTCCCCCTGGTCGGCCTGTCCACATACTGTGACAGGAATCCGTTCTGGACACACTGAACAAACTCTGCCCCATCTAAACCCTTGGAAGTAATCAGGTGCCAATCAATATTAGGGAAGTTAAAGTCACCCATGATAACAACCCTGTTATTTTTGCACCTTTCCAAAATCTGCCTCCCAATCTGCTCCTCGGTATCTCTGCTGCTACCAGGGGGCCTATAGAATACCCCCAGTGGAGTAACTGCTCCCTTCCTGTTCCTGACTTCTACCCATACTGACTCAAAAGAGGATCCTGCTACATTACCCACCCTTTCTATAGCTGTAATAGTATCCCTGACCAGTAATGCTACCCCTCCTCCCCTTTGTCTACCCTCTCTATCCCTTTTAAAGCACTGAAATCCAGGAATATTGAGAATCCATTCCTGCCCTGGTTCCAGCCAAGTCTCTGTAATGGCCACTACATCATAATTCCATGTATGTATCCAAGCTCTCAGTTCATCACCTTTGTTCCTGATGCTTCTTGCATTGAGGTACACACATTTCAGCCCTTCTACCTTACTGTCTTTACACCCTTTATTCTGCTTCTCTTTCCTCAAAGCCTCTCTGTACGTTAGATCTGGCTTTACTCCATGCACTTCTTTCACTGTTCTATCGCTCTGTGTCCCATCCCCCTCGCAAATTAGTTTAAACCCTCCCGAACCATGCTAGCAAACCTACCTGCAAGGATATTGCTCCCCCTCGAGTTCAGGTGCAACCCATCCAATCTGTACAGGTCCCACCTTCCCCAGAAGAGATCCCAATGATCTAAAAATCTAAAACCCTGCTCCCTGCACCAACACCTCAGCCATGCATTCAACTGCCATCTCCTCCAATTCTTACCATCACTGTCACGTAGCACTGGCAGCAATCCTGAGAACGCCACCCTTGAGGTCCTGTTCTTCAGCCTTCTGCCTAGTTCCCAAAACTCACACTTCAGGACCTCATCCCTCTTCCTGCCTATGTCGTTGGTCCCAACATGTATCACAACTTCTGGTTGCTTTCCCTCTCGTACCAGGATGTCATGCACCCGGTCAGAGACATCCCGGACCCTGGCACCCGGGAGGCAACAAACCATGCAGGTGTCCTTCTCACATCCACAAAATCTCCTGTCTGCTCCCCTGACTATAGAGTCTCCAATGATGACAGCTCTCCTCTTCTCCGTCCCACCCTTCTGCACCACAGTGTCAGATTCAGTGCCGGAGGCCCTGCCACCGTGGCTCACACCTGGTCAGTCATCCCCGCCAACAGTATCCAGGACGGTAAACTTATTATTCAGGGGAATGGCTACGGGGGTGTTCTGCACTATCTGTCTGCTCACCTTCACTTTCCCCCCTCTGACTGTCACCCAACGACCTTCTTCCGACAGCCTAGGTGTGACTACCTCCCTGTAGCTCTCATCTATGACTGCCTCATTTTGCCTTATGAGTCGAAGGTCATCCAGCTGCTGCTCCAGATTCCTTACACGGTCTTCCAGATCGCCCAGCCATATGCACTTCTGGCAGATGTGACTCTGCGGGAGAGGGGAGTTCCCCCAAGACTGCTACATCTCACATGAGAGGCACATCCTCGTCTCAGGAGACGTTGTAAAAACTAACTGCGAGCTAGTTTGTCCTCCGCCTCTTCTTGTCAAAGCCTCTCGAATCAAAGCCTCAAAGCTCCACTGCTTCACAGGCCCACTCCCGCACTGGCCGCTTTCCACAATGGATGAATTAATTGCTAATTCATTTAATCAAGGTCATCTATCCATTCTGAAGATCATTTTTGAATTTAAACAGATAGTTTGCATCCCCTAGGAACATTATGTTTCTGTTCTGTCGATTTATCGTATAAATGTTTGTAATGCCCTAGTTAAAATTGTATTTCTACTGCTATGTTTTTGGGCATTTTATTTTAGCCATTTTCTGCAACCACAGTGTGCTTTGTTAGCAAGCTTCATAGACTAGTGTTTTGGTTTCAGCTGAGATGAGGAGCCAATCGGGCTTATCTTGGTAACGTGTTGTAACATTCTGCCGAGTTGGATCTGATGGAAGATTCGAGGGAACTGGGCAGGATCAAATTTCTGCAGGACAGTAGGCTGGTTTGGGTTCTCTTGTTAGGAGGTATGGAGAAGAGCACAGGGGAAGACACTTGGAGGAACTGACCTGAAGGGGAGACCGTATTGCAAAGAGTGCTTTGTGTAGATGAATAGTTCCAAGGAGGAGGTACTGATACTTCTGAGTTAGCCAGTTTGTTCTGGGTGTTCTTCGAGAGGAGTTCAGCCCGCGGCTGGTGATGGGAGTTCAGCCTCATGAGTCAAGTCATACACCCAACTACTACAGAAACAAGCTTCAACGTTTATGTGTGCATTTAGACTGGTAAGAGGGCCCTTTTTTCTTTTATTTTTCTGTTAACTGTTTGTTAAAGTTAGGATGGAGCTAATCGGTAACTCCTTTGCTTGCGTCTTCACAAACAGCTCTATTTCCATCTTTAAATTCTCTATTTTTCCCTTTCAGGTTCTTTGAAGATCCTGACCTGGAGTTACACGCTGACTTCGGTTCTTTGCAGGAATGGGACCCGTTCTCGGGGTTTCACAACTGGCTGTTATTCCACATGCCATGGGCGCGGCCTAACAGCTCAGTTCGCCTTCGGAGGGCTGAGATCTCGTGTCTCTGGAGACGGGCGGATCGAAGGTCGGTGTCCCGGCAGATCAGTGTGTTGTGGGAGTCGGAAGATCTACAGCTGTGTGCCCAGAGACCTGAGATCTTTGGGCACAGAGCTCAGAAAAAGCGACGCAATGGACTTTTAACATCGTAAACCAGTGAGCTGTTTGTTATGTTATGACTCTCCACTCACTGGGAAAATGGAGACACCTCCTTCTCCCTTATTAGGGAGCGAGAGAGCCTGCGGTATGTCGAATGCCGGGTGAAACGCTAAGTCTTTGGGGTAAATGCAAGTCTGTGTCTTTGCTATTGCTTTGCTCACACTGAGTGCTTGGTGGTGGTGCTGATGCTTCCTTTTTTTGCCAGTGGGGGGAGGGGAGATTGTTCCTTACTTACGGGGGGGAGGGCAGCTGTGGGGGGCCTTTGGGGTTCTTACGTTTAACTGTCATTCATTCTTTGGGCGCTTCTCCATTTTTGTGGATGTTTGCGAAGAAAAAGCATTTCAGGATGTATATTGTATACATTTCTCTGACATGAAATTGGACCTTTGAAGTTGAAATATTGGTAAATATCATTCCACAGTAATTTTATTTCGGTGTACCATCTGTTATTTCCTGGCAAATGATAACTGCATGGGGCATTCACCACAATTTTCATACCCTCATTAGAACATTCCAACTTTCCAGTTAGGATGCACCCTAATCATACTGACACTAGACATGTGTGACTTATTGAAGATGACCTTCTCACTATTACCCTTGCAATGCTGAGTCGCATGGCTGTTAGCAGATTTAGCTAACAAGACCGGCTTGTTATGAGCCATGGTGAGAGGGTTACATTTGTGGGGGCATATCCAGGATCAAATGTTGTATGAATGCTGCATAAGGATTGATTAAGGGGTTTATTTGTGTGTTTCAGCTAGTATTATGTAGAAAGTCAGGTACTTTATTATGGATACTTTTATACTTTTTATACTTTATACTTTATTGTCACTAAACAATTGATACTAGAATGTACAATCATCACAGCGATATTTGATTCTGCGCTTCACACTCCCTGGATTACAAATATTAAATATTAAAAATAGTTAAAATTAGTAAATATTAAAAATTTTAATTATAAATCATAAATAGAAAATAGAAAAATGGGAAGTAAGGTAGTGCAAAAAAACCGAGAGGCAGGTCTGGATATTTGGAGGGTACAGCCCAGATCCGGGTCAGGATCCATTCAGCAGTCTTATCACATTTGGAAAGAAGCTGTTCCCAAATCTGGGAGTACGAGTCTTCAAGCTCCTGAGCCTTCTCCCGGAGGGAAGAAGAATGAAAAGTGTGTTGGCTGGGTGGGTCATGTCCTTGATTACCCTGGCAGCACTGCTCCGACAGTGTGCGGTGTAAAGTGAGTCCACGGACGGAAGATTGGTTTGTGTGATGTGCTGGGCTGTGTTCACGATCTTCTGCAGCTTCTTTCGGTCTTGAACAGGACAACTTCCACACCAGGTTGTGATGCACCCTAGAAGAATGTTTTCTATGGTGCATCTATAAAAATTAGTGAGGGTTTTAGGGGACAGGCCAAATTTCTTTAGTTTTCGCAGGAAGTAAAGGCGCTGGTGGGCCTTCTTGGCAGTGAACTCTGCTTGGTTGGACCAAGTCAGGTCATTTGTGATATTGACCCCGAGGAACTTAAAGCTTTTGACCTGTTCCACTTGCGCACCACCGATGTAAATTGGGTCATGCAGTCCGCTACTCCTTCTGAAGTCAACAACCAATTCCTTCGTCTTGCTGATGTTGAGGGATAGATTATTGTCTTCGCACCATGCCACCAGGTTCTTAATTTCCTCTCTGTACTCAAACTCATCATTACCCAAGATACGGCCTACAATTGTTGTGTCATCAGCAAACTTATATATTGAGTTTGATGGAAACTTGGCTACACAATCATGGGTGTACAGTGAGTACAGCAGGGGGCTGAGTATACAGCCTTGTGGGGCACTGGTGCTCAGAGTGATTGTAGAGGAGAGCTTGTCCCCTATTTTTACAGCCTGGGTCCTGTCTGTGAGGAAGTTGAAGATCCAGCTGCAGATCTGAGTGCTAAGTAATTAATGTCTGGTGCAATACAAGGGAGTATCCACAATGAGTGCCTACACTGGTGACCATCCCACACTTTTCCTATGCTACTTTGATGACTACATTGGTGCTGCTTTCTGCACCCATGCTGAACTCGATTTCATCCACTTTCCCTCCAACTTCCACCCTGCCCTCAAAACGACACCTCCCTTCCCTTTCTCGATCTCACTGTCTCTATCTCCAGAGAGACCTTATCCACCAATATCTATTACAAACTCACAGACTCTCACAGCTACCTGGACTATATGTCTTCCCACCCTACTGCTTGTAAAAACGCCATCCCCTTCTCTCAATTCCACCATCTTCACCACATCTGATCTCAGGATGAGATTTTTCATTCTAGAACAAAGGCCTCCTTTTTCAAAAAAAGGGGTTTCCCTTCCTCCACCATCAACGCTGCCCTCAACCGCATCTCTTGCATTCCACGCATGTCTGCTCTTACCCCATCCTCCCACTAACCTACCAGGGATAGGGTTCCTCTTGTCCTCACCTACCACCCCACCAGCCTCTGCGTCCAGCACTTAATTCCCTGAAATTTCTGCCACTTCCAATGGGATCCCACCATGAAGCCCATATTTCCCTCTCCCCCCACTTTCTGCTTTCTGCAGGGATCACTCCCTACGTGACCCCCTTGTCCATTCATCCCTCCCTTTTGATCTCCCTCCTGGCACTTATCCTTGCAAGCAGAACGAGTGCTACACCTGCCCCTGCACCTCCTCCCTCACTACCATTCAGGGCCCTGAACAGTCCTTCCAGGTGAGGCGACACTTCACCTCTGAGTCTGTTGGGGTCATATTCTGTGTCTGATGCTCCCGCTGTAGCCTCCTGTATATCAGTGAAACCCAACATAGACTGGGAGACCGCTTCACCAAGCACCTATGTTCCATCCACCAGAAAAAGCAGGATCTCCCAGTGGCCACCCATTCCGATATGTCTATCCATGGCCTCCTCCACTGTCGTGATGAGACCACACTTAGTTTTGGAGGAACAACACCTTATATTCCATTTGGGTAGCTTCCAACCTGATGGCATGAACATCGATTTTTCAAACTTCCAGTAATGGCCCCCCTTCACTATTCCCCATCCCCTTTTCCCTCTCTAACCTTACCTCCTTAGCCACCCATCACCTTCCTCAGATGCTCCCCCCACTTTTCTTTCTTCCATGGCCTTCTGTCCCTTTCACCAATCAACTTCCCAGCTCCTACTTTATCCCTCTCCTTCCAGGTTTCCTATCACCTGGTGTTTCTCTCTCTCCTCCCCCCAGCTTCTAAATCTACTCCTCAACCTTTTTCTCCAGTCCTGCGGAAGGGTTTCAGCCCAAAACATCGACTATACTTTTTTCCATAGTTGTTCCCTGGCCTGCTGAGTTCCTCCAGCATTTTGATTACGTTGCTTGTGTTCTGAGCAGGGTTACTGTCCAAATTCCCAACAAACTGCTACTTAGAGTGCTAAGTTCTGTAAAAGTCTTGGGGAAAGTTACACTGGTTGAAGAGTGTTTTGACCAATCAGCTGGTAAGGATGTTATGTTAGTCCAAACTACCAGTGACATGACTGAAGTCACACTGCCTGATAGGGCGGAGGTACCTGGAGATGCAGGGCTATGGTCTGTCCATATCTTCAGAGGAAGGGAAATGAAGCTGAGGGTGAAGATTTTAAAGACAAGTTGTTCTCTATTCTATGAAGTGAGGGAAAAGAGTTGTCGAATGTGAAAGGTCTCATGTGTCCTTCAGCAGTTGATTTAGACGATGAGACACGGGAACAGAATTTGGCCATCTGACTCATTGAGTCTGCTCCGCCATTCAATCATGGCTGATGCTTTTGTTTCCTCCTCCTCAACCCCAGTTCCTGGCCTTCTCCCTGTAACCTTTGATGCAATGTCCAATCAAGAACCTATCAATCTTTGTCTTAAGTATACCCAACAACCTGGCCTCCACAGCTGGATGTGGAAATAAATTCCACAATTCACCACCTTTTGGCTAAAGAAATTTCTCCGCATCTCTGTTTTGAAACGGTGCCCCTCTATCCTGAGGCTGTGCCCTCTTGTCCTAGACTCTCCCACCATGGGAAACATCCTTTCCACATCTACTCTGTCTAGGCCTTTCAATATTCAAAAGGTTTCAAGGAGATTCCCCCTTCTGAATTCCCGCGAGTACAGACCCAGAGCCATCAAACATTCCTCGTATGATAACCCTTTCATTCCTGGAATCATCCTTGTGAACCTCCTCTGGACCCTCTCCAATGCCAGCACGTCTTTTCTAAGATGAGGGGCCCAAAACTGTTCACAATACTCAAGGTGAGGTCTCACCAGTGCCTTATAAAGCCTCAGCATCACATCCCTGCTCTTGTATTCTAGACATTTTCAAATCAATGCCAACATGGCATTTGCCTTCCTCACCACTGACTCAACCTACAAGTTAACCTTTTGGGTGTTCTGCACAAGGACTCCCAAGTCTCTCTGCATCTTAGATTCCTGGATTTTCTCCCCATTTAAAAAATAGTCCGCACATTTATTTCTGCTACACAAGTGCATAACCATGTGTTTTCCAGATTGTATTTCATTTGCCACTTTTTCTCCCATTCTCCTAAACTGTCTCAGTCCTTCTGCATCCTACCTGTTTCCTCAACACTACCTGCCCTCCATCAATCTTCGTATCTTCTGCAAACTTGGCAACAAAGCCATCTGTTCCATCATCTAAATCATTGATATACAGCATAAGAAGAAGTTGTGCCAACACTGACCCCTGCAGAACACCACTAATTACTGACAGCCAACCAGAAAAGGATCCTTTTATTCCCACCCGCTGCCTCCTATCAATCAGCCAATGCTCTATCTATGTTAGTAACTTTCCTGTTAATTTGTGCTCTTAACTTGGTAAGCAGCCTCATGTGTGGCACTTTGTCACAGGCCTCTGCAAGTCCCAATATACAACATCTACTGCATCCCCTTTATCTATCCTACATGTAATCTCCTCAAAGAATTCCAACAGGTTCGTCAGGCAGGTTTTAAATTCTGAACTAGTTTCAGCTGTTACATCACTGGTCAATAAATGTCAAAGTGTACCTTGGGAGAGTCAAGGTTATCATAGGCTGAGAGTGTTCTCTGGAGTCAAGCCCACAACCACTGGGGAAGGAGAATACGAGGACTGGGCGGAGCGGACATCTCAGTTGCTGGGTGAAGGGCAGTGTTCAGAAATATCAAAAACAGAGACTAGCAGAGAGTTTAAAAGGTTCGGCTACTGATGTAGTGAGGTCCTTAAAGACAGAAAAGCTGTTGGTCACATCAGTTAACTCTATGCAAATGTTAGAAAATGCTTTGGCATGGCAGACAGCCAGCCACTATTATGAAGAAGTTTAGGTATACATTCCAGGAGGAAGGCAAGAAGTTTTCTGTCTACCTTTTCAAACCTAGATATACAGCTGCATTGCTTGTGCCCTGAAGGGGCCATTCAACCGGTTGAAATAAATCAATTAAGGTAGAGAAAGCTGTGAGGGACACTCTGTCACATGACATGATTGCTCTAAGCATTCGAATGACTCTCAAGATGCCACACTCTGTTTCTCCGCATTTCTCCTTTTGTTGAGCTACTTAGAGAAGTAAGAGAGGAGGAAAATATGATGGAGGAGCCAAAGGTTTCCAACAGTCGGGTAATGTCCTTAGTTGTAGTCCCTATTGTTGAAGTGACCTCTAATGCCACACACGTAGAGGTTTTGCAAAATGAAGTGAAAAAACCTGCAAGCCGAGGTATTTTGTTTGAAGTCCGCTAGTGCTGCAACAAAACATGACACGTGCTAGGAAACCCGACCCCCCCCCCCCCCGTAGCACTTACTGAGCGGAGGGATGCTGCTGAAAGGAGGCTTTTGACTAGGGAAGCTACCGCTGTTTTCTGTTACAACCAAGGAGAGGATGGACATTTCAAATGGGAGTGTGAACAACAGGAAAACCTTCGGAAAGCAGCCCAATGGTTACTTAAACAAAAAAGGAAGATGGGAAACTTCAGAGGGACCCAGTAGGGAATGACCTGGTATCTCAAAGAGAACACATTCCAATGGGTGTATCAAGGGAACTACTGAAGTGCAAAGCACTATTCCTGAAGGTTGAGTGGGACCAAGCTCTGATGTATCGGTACAGATCGAAGGTATTTACACTACAGCCATACTTAATACAGGTTCTCAAGTTACTTTAAAGATCCTTTTACAACTGGTATTTGATGCATTTACCATTGATGCCACTCAGTGCTGTTGAGATTTGGCAGCTTAGTGTCTGATGGCTACACGTATGATGGTTATTTATCATTGTTTTCGGAAGTAGATGTTGGAGTCGCTAAGAGTATTGATACGCTAGTGCTCGTGACATTCTTCGAGGGAAGTTCAAGTGTGGCTGGTGGTGGGGTTCAGTGCCAAGAGTAAAGCAATACACTCAACTGCTACAGAAACATGCTTCAATGTTTATGTGCGCATTTAGACTAGTTTAACTGTAATGTTCTTTTTCTGATAACCACTTGTTAAAGTTGAAATTTTGGTAAATATATTCCACTGTATGATCTGTTTTTTTCCTGGTGAACGATAACTTTGCATGGGTCAGCATATACACAGCATTCACCACAATTTTTGTTCCCTCATCGAAAGATTCCAACTTTCCTGTTAGATTGAACTGGAATCATACTGACCCTAGACGTGTTGCTTATTAAAGTTGGCCTTCTCGCCGTTACCCATGCAATGCTGAGTCGAATGGCTATTAGCAGAGTTAGCTAACAAGCAAAGTTTGTTACGAGCCATGGTAAGAGGGTTACATGTTTATTGCTGATGATGCTTGAATAGATAATCATTCCTTATAACAGCCTGAACAGAGCGGGTGTAGAGAGGATGTTTCCATTACTAGGAGATTCAGGAATCTGGGAGCCCAGCTTCAGAATAAAGGGAGATAAGAAGGAATTTCCACAGCCAGTAGATGGTGAACCTGTGCAATTCATTGCAATAGGGAGCTATGGAGGTCAGTTCATGAGGTAGGTTTCAAGCAGAAATTGGTAGGTTGTAGATTGGTAAGGTTTTTAAAGATTACATGGAGAAGGCAGGAGAATAGAAACATAGAAAATAGGTGCAGGAGTAGGCCATTCGGCCCTTCGAGCCTGCACCGCCATTTATTATGATCATGGCTGATCATCCAACTCAGAACCCCGCCCCAGCCTTCCCTCCATACCCCCTGACCCCTGTAGCCACAAGGGCCATATCTAACTCCCTCTTAAACATAGCCAATGAACTGGCCTCAACAGTTTGCTGTGGCAGAGAATTCCACAGATTCACCACTCTCTGTGTGAAGACGTTTTTCCTAATCTCGGTCCTAAAAGGCTTCCCCTCTATCCTCAAACTGTGACCCCTCGTTCTGGACTTCCCCAACATCGGGAACAATCTTCCTGCATCTAGCCTGTCCAATCCCTTTAGGATCTTATACGTTTCAATCAGATCCCCCCTCAATCCTCTAAATTCCAACGAGTACAAGCCCAGTTCATCCAGTCTTTCTTCATATGAAAGTCCTGCCATCCCAGGAATCAATCTGGTGAACCTTCTTTGTACTCCCTCTATGGCAAGGATGTCTTTCCTCAGATTAGGGGACCAAAACTGCACACAATACTCCAGGTGTGGTCTCACCAAGGCCTTGTACAACTGCAGTAGTACCTCCCTGCTCCTGTACTCGAATCCTCTCGCTATAAATGCCAGCATACCATTCGCCTTTTTCACCGCCTGCTGTACCTGCATGCCCACTTTCAATGACTGGTATATAATGACACCCAGGTCTCGTTGCACCTCCCCTTTTCCTAATCGGCCACCATTCAGATAATAATCTGTTTTCCTATTTTTGCCACCAAAGTGGATAACTTCACATTTATCCACATTAAATTGCATCTGCCATGAGTTTGCCCACTCACCCAACCTATCCAAGTCACCCTGCATCCTCTTAGCATCCTCCTCACTGCTAACACTGCCGCCAAGCTTCGTGTCATCCGCAAACTTGGAGATGCTGCATTTAATTCCCTCATCCAAGTCATTAATATATATTGTAAACAACTGGGGTCCCAGCACTGAGCCTTGCGGTACCCCACTAGTCACTGCCTGCCATTCTGAAAAGGTCCCGTTTATTCCCACTCTTTGCTTCCTGTCTGCCAACCAATTCTCCACCCACACCAATACCTTACCCCCAATACCGTGTGCTTTAAGTTTGCACACTAATCTCCTGTGTGGGACCTTGTCAAAAGCCTTTTGAAAATCCAAATATACCACATCCACTAGTTCTCCCCTATCCACTCTACTAGTTACATCCTCAAAAAATTCTATGAGATTGGTCAGACATGATTTTCCTTTCACAAATCCATGCTGACTTTGTCCGATCATTTCTCCGCTTTCCAAATGTGCTGTTATCACATCCTTGATAACTGACTCCAGCAGTTTCCCCACCACCGACGTTAGGGTTGAAGAAAAGGGTTGAAGAAAAACAATAAGCCATAATTGAATGGCCAAAAGACTCAATAGGCCAAATGGCCTAATTCTGTTTGTAAATCTTATGATCTATGACCATAAATACAGCCCTAATTCATTCAACTTCATATAGTCGGTGACCCCCACCTACCTTCCCACTTACCTGGCTTCACCTATCACCTTCCAGCTTGAACTCCTTCCCCTTCCCCCACATTCTTATTCTGGCTTCTTTTCCCTTCCTTTCCAGTGCTGATGAAGAGTCTTGGCGCAAAACTTTGATTCTCTTTTTCCTTTCCGTAGATACTGACTAGCCTGCTGAGTTCCATCAGCATTTTGTGTCTGTTGCTCTGAATTTCCAGCACTGCAGAATCTCTTGTGTTTATGACTTCATATGATTATGTTTTTCTTTCTTTTTAATTTTATAGGAGTTCTTATGGATAAAGAGCTTTCGTAGCTGTTGTCAGATATATCACACTCACCAATGCAAAATATTACATTTTCTCAGTCTTTTCACTCACATCAACTCCAACGTCACTCACCACGTGCTAACTTTTTACTAATTTTTTATTGAGAGGACATAATTCACTCAGATTTGCTGATTGAGTATTAAAGGAAGCAGCTGGTGGCAGTTTTTCTTTGGAGATCTGAGCAGCAGTCATTCAGCATTTGAGATCGAATGGAAAGAAAAAATTAAAGAAAGGCAGGGGCAAGTGGAGTAGCCATTGTTGTAGGAGTGGACAGATCAGAGTACAGACTTTGAGGCTTTAGCTCTTCAAAGCTTCAGCAAAGAAAGGCTTGAGTAAGAGAAGGCAAAAAGGCTGTAGGTAGAGGGGTTTCTTTGCCCCCTTCTTTATATTTGCTGGGTTGGGAGAATAGAGATGCCAGGCAGGATAGTGGAATGCTCCTCTTGTGGGCTGTTGGGAAGGCAGGGAGGCATCGAGTGTCCCTGATGACTACAATTGTAAGGTGCATCCAACTGAAGCTTCCAACAATCCACATTAAGGAGTTGGAGGTGGAACCAGATGAACTCCATATCATTCAGGAGTCTGTAGGGCTGATAGATGGGACATATAGAGAGGTAGTTACACCCAAGGTGCAGGACACAGGAAACTGGTGACAGTCAGGAAGGTAAGAGGGGTTAAAGAACCAGTGCAGAGTAGTACTATGACCATCCCACTGAACAACAGGTATATCACTTTGGATACTGTTGGAGGGGGAGATAACCAAACAGAGAGAAGTCACAGTGGGCAGGTGTCTGGCACTGAATCTGCCTTCGTGACTCGGAAGGGGAGGGGGAAAAGAAGCGAGTTCAGGTGATAGAAAATTCATCAGTTAGGGGAACAAAAAGGAGGTTCTGTGGATGAGAATGAGATTCCTGAATGGTATGTATTCTTCTGAGTGCCAGGGTTCAGGATATCTCAGATCCAGTCTTCAACATTCTCAAACGGGAGGGTAAACAGCCCGAGGTCATGGTCCATGTAGATAACAATGGCATTGGTAGGACAAAGATTGAGGTTCTGCATATGGAGTTTTCAGGGAGTTGGGTGCTAAGTTAAAGGCCAGGAGCTCCAGGGTTGTGATATCAGGATTGCTACCCGCGACATAAGCTAATGAGGCAGAGTTGGGAGATTATACAGTTAAACGTGTGGCTAAGGATTTGGTGTAGGAGGGACAGCTTCAGATTTTTGGATCATTGGGCTCTCTTCCAGGGAAGGTAGGACCTGTACAGAAGGCACAGCGTGCACCTGAACTGGAAGGGCATTAATATCCTTGCGAGAAGGTTTGTTAATGCCATACGGTGGGATTTTAACTTGAGTTTAGGGAGATGGGAACCATTGTGCCAGAACAGTTAGTGGAGAGGTTATGAAGACAAATGTTGGCAAGACCTTAGACAAAGTCTGGAATCAAAAGGTTGAACATGGTGCGACTAGTGTACTAAGCTGTGTATATTTCAATGGAAGATATATCATAGGAGAGGCAGATCGGCTCAGGGTATGGGTCAAAACCTGAAATTATGAGCGACACACGAACAAAGTTCTGGAGGAACTCAGCAGGCCAGGCAGCATCTATGGAAAAATGAACAGTCGACGTTTCAGACAGAAACCCTTCAGCAGGACTGGAGACAAAAAGCTGAGGAGTAGATTTGAAAGGTGGGAGAGGGGAGAGAGAAAGACGAGGTGATAGATGAAACTTGGAGGGGGATGGATGAAGCAAAGAGCGAGGAAGTTGATACAGTGAAAGACCCATCCACAGGCAAAGTGAGGTGTGATACAGTTAAAACACATCCACAGGCACAGTGAGGTATGATACAGTGAAAACCCCGTCCACAGGCACAGTGAGGTATGATACAGTGAAAAACCCGTCCACAGGCACAGTGAGGTATGATACAGTGAAAACCCATCCACAGGCACAGTCAGGTATGATACAGTGAAAAACCTGTCCACAGGCACAGTGAGGTATGATACAGTGAAAAACCCATCCACAGGCACAGTGAGATATGATACAGTGAAAATCCCATCCACAGGTACAGTGAGGTATGACACAGTGAAAACCCATCCACAGGCACAGTCAGGTATGATACAGTGAAAACCCTTCCACAGGCACAGTGAGGTACAGTACAGTGAAAACCCATCCACAAGCACAGTGAGGTACAGTACAGTGAAAACCCATCCACAGGCACAGTGAGATATGATACAGTGAAAAACCCGTCCACAGGCACACTGAGGTATGATACAGTGAAAAACCCATCTACAAGCACAGTGAGGTACAGTACAGAGAAAACCCACCCACAAGCACAGTGAGGTATGATACAGTGAAAACACCATCCACAGGCACAGTGAGGTATGATACAGTGAAAACCCATCCACAGGCACAGTGAGGTACAGTACAGTGAAAAACCAATCCACAGGCACAGTGAGATATGATACAGTGAAAAATCTGTCCACAGGCACAGTGAGGTATGATACAGTGAAAGCCCCTCCACAGACACAGTGAGGTATGATACAGTGAAAACCCCATCCACAGGCACAGTGAGGTACAGTACAGTGAAAAACCCATCCACAGACACAGTGAGGGATGATACAGTGAAAAACCCATCCACAGGCACAGTGAGGTATGATACAGTGAAAACCCATCCACAGGCACAGTGAGATATGATACAGTGGAGAAACCCATCCACAGGCACAGTGAGATATGATACAGTGAAAACCCATCCACAGGCACAGTGAGGTGTGACACAGTGAAAACCCATCCACAGGCACAGTGAGGTATGATACAGTGAAAACTCTTACCACAGGCACAGTGAGGTATGATACAGTGGAAAAACCTGTCCACAGGCACAGTGAGATATGATACAGTGAAAAACCCATCCACAGGCACAGTGAGATATGATACAGTGAAAACCCATCCACAGGCACAGTGAGGTATGATACAGTGAAAACCCATCCACAGGCACAGTGAGGTGTGATACAGTTAAAACACATCCACAAGCACAGTGAGGTATGATACAGTGAAAACCCCGTCCACAGGCACAGTGAGGTATGATACAGTGAAAACCCATCCACAGGCACAGTGAGGTATGATACAGTGAAAACCCATCCACAGGCACAGTGAGATTTCTTACAGTGGAAAACCCCATCCACAGGCACAGTGGGGTACAGTACAGTGAAAAACCCATCCACAGGCACAGTGAGATATGATACAGTGAAAACCCATCAACAGGCACAGTGAGGTATGACACAGTGAAAAACCCATCCACAGGCACAGTGAGATATGATACAGTGAAAATCCCATCCACAGGTACAGTGAGGTATGACACAGTGAAAACCCATCCACAGGCAGTCAGGTATGATACAGTGCAATCTCTTCCACAGGCACAGTGAGGTACAGTACAGTGAAAACCCATCCACAAGCACAGTGAGGTACAGTACAGTGAAAAACCCAACCACAGGCACAGTGAGGTATGATACAGTGAAAATCCCATCCACAGGCCAGGTGAGGTATGATACAGTGAAAAACCCGTCCACAGGCACAGTGAGGTATGATACAGTGAAAAACCCATCTACAAGCACAGTAAGGTACAGTACAGTAAAAACCCACCCACAAGCACAGTCAGGTATGATACAGTGAAAAACCCATCACAGGCACAGTGAGGTATGATACAGTGAAAACCCATCCACAGGCACAGTGAGATATGATACAGTGGAGAAACCCATCCACAGGCACAGTGAGATATGATACAGTGAAAACCCATCCACAGGCACAGTGAGGTGTGACACAGTGAAAACCCATCCACAGGCACAGTGAGATATGATACAGTGAAAAACCCTTACCACAGGCACAGTGAGGTATGATACAGTGGAAAAACCTGTCCACAGGCACAGTGAGGTATGATACAGTGAAAAACCCATCCACAGGCACAGTGAGATATGATACAGTGAAAACCCATCCACAGGCACAGTGAGGTATGATACAGTGAAAACCCATCCACCGGCACAGTGAGGTGTGATACAGTTAAAACACATCCACAAGCACAGTGAGGTATGATACAGTGAAAACCCCGTCCACAGGCACAGTGAGGTATGATACAGTGAAAACACATCCACAGGCACAGTGAGGTATAATACAGTGGAAAAACCCATCCACAGGCACAGTGAGATATGATACAGTGAAAACCCATCCACAGGCACAGTGAGGTATGACACAGTGAAAACACATCCACAGGCACAGTGAGATATGATACAGTGAAAATCCCATCCACAGGGAGAGTGAGGTATGACACAGTGAAAACCCATCCACAGGCAGTCAGGTATGATACAGTGCAAACTCTTCCACAGGCACAGTGAGGTACAGTACAGTGAAAACCCATCCACAAGCACAGTGAGGTACAGTACAGTGAAAAACCCAACCACAGGCACAGTGAGGTATGATACAGTGAAAATCCCATCCAGAGGCCAGGTGAGGTATGATACAGTGAAAAACCCGTCCACAGGCACAGTGAGGTATGATACAGTGAAAAACCCATCTACAAGCACAGTGAGGTACAGTACAGTGAAAACCCACCCACAAGCACAGTGAGGTATGATACAGTGAAAACACCATCCACAGGCACAGTGAGGTATGATACAGTGAAATCCCATCCACAGGCACAGTGAGGTACAGTACAGTGAAAAACCCATCCACAGGCACAGTGAGATATGATACAGTGAAAAACCCATCCACAGGCACAGTGAGATATGATACAGTGGAAAAACCCATACACAGGCACAGTGAGATATGATACAGTGAAAACCCATCCACAGGCACGGTGAGATATGATACAGTGGAAAAACCCATACACAGTCACAGAAATTAGGGATAGTATCAATTCCAAAGAAGTAGCATACAAATTAGCCAGAGAAAGTGGCTCACCTGAGGACTGGGAGAAATTCAGAGTTCAGCAGAGGAGGACAAAGGGCTTAATTAGGAAGGGGAAAAAAGATTATGAGAGAAAACTGGCAGAGAACATAAAAACGGACTGTAAAAGCTTTTATAGATATGTAAAAAGGAAAAGACTGATAAAGACAAATGTAGGTCCCCTGCAAACAGAAACAGGTGAATTGATTATGGGGAGCAAGGACATGGCAGACCAATTGAATAATTACTTTGGTTCTGTCTTCACTAAGGAGGACATAAATAATCTTCCAGAAATAGTAAGGGACAGAGGGTCCAGTGAGATGGAGGAACTGAGCGAAATACATGTTAGTAGGGAAGTGGTGTTAGGTAAATTGAAGGGATTGAAGGCAGATAAATCCCCAGGGCCAGATGGTCTGCATCCCAGAGTGCTTAAGGAAGTGGCCCAAGAAATAGTGGATGCATTAGTGATAATTTTTCAAAACTCGTTAGATTCTGGACTAGTTCCTGAGGATTGGAGGGTGGCTAATGTAACCCCACTTTTTAAAAAAGGAGGGAGAGAGAAACCGGGGAATTATAGGCCGGTTAGCCGAACGTCAGTGGTGGGGAAACTGCTGGAGTCAGTTATCAAGGATGTGATAACAGCACATTTGGAAAGCGGAGAAATGATCGGACAAAGTCAGCATGGATTTGTGAAAGGAAAATCATGTCTGACCAATCTCATAGAATTTTTTGAGGATGTAACTAGTAGAGTGGATAGGGGAGAACTAGTGGATGTGGTATATTTGGATTTTCAAAAGGCTTTTGACAAGGTCCCACACAGGAGATTAGTGTGCAAACTTAAAGCACACGGTATTGGGGGTAAGGTATTGGTGTGGGTGGAGAATTGGTTAGCAGACAGGAAGCAAAGAGTGGGAATAAACGGGACCTTTTCAGAATGGCAGGCGGTGACTAGTGGGGTACCGCAAGGCTCAGTGCTGGGACCCCAGTTGTTTACAATATATATTAATGACTTGGATGAGGGAATTAAATGCGGCATCTCTAAGTTTGCGGATGACACGAAGCTGGGTGGCAGTGTTAGCAGTGAGGAGGATGCTAAGAGGATGCAGGGTGACTTGGATAGGTTGGGTGAGTGGGCAAACTCATGGCAGATGCAATTTAATGTGGATAAATGTGAAGTTATCCACTTTGGTGGCAAAAATAGGAAAACAGATTATTATCTGAATGGTGGCCGATTAGGAAAAGGGGAGGTGCAACGAGACCTGGGTGTCATTATACACCAGTCATTGAAAGTGGGCATGCAGGTACAGCAGGCGGTGAAAAACGCGAACGGTATGCTGGCATTTATAGCGAGAGGATTCGAGTACAGGAGCAGGGAGGTACTACTGCAGTTGTACAAGGCCTTGGTGAGACCACACCTGGAGTATTGTGTGCAGTTTTGGTCCCCTAATCTGAGGAAAGACATCTTTGCCATAGAGGGAGTACAAAGAAGGTTCACCAGATTGATTCCTGGGATGGCAGGTCTTTCATATGAAGAAAGACTGGATGAACTGGGCTTGTACTCGTTGGAATTTAGAAGATTGAGGGGGGATCTGATTGAAACGTATAAGATCCTAAAGGGATTGGACAGGCTAGATGCGGGAAGATTGTTCCCGATGTTGGGGAGGTCCAGAACAAGGGGTCACAGTTTGAGGATAGAGGGGAAGCCTTTTAGGACCGAGATTAGGAAAAACTTCTTCACACAGAGAGTGGTGAATCTGTGGAATTCTCTGCCACAGCAAACTGTTGAGGCCAGTTCATTGGCTATGTTTAAGAGGGAGTTAGATATGGCCCTTGTGGCTACAGGGGTCAGGGGGTATGGAGGGAAGGCTGGGTTCTGAGTTGGATGATCAGCCATGATCATAATAAATGGCGGTGCAGGCTCGAAGGGCCGAATGGCCTACTCCTGCACCTATTTTCTATGTTTCTATGTCACAGTGAGATATGGTACAGTGAAAACCCATCCACAGGCACAGTGAGGTGTGACACAGTGAAAACCCATCCACGGGCACAGTGAGGTATGATACAGTAAAAACCTGTCCACAGCCACAGTGAGGTATGATACAGTGGAAAAACCTGTCCACAGGCACAGTGAGGTATGATACAGTGAAAAACCCATCCACAGGCACAGTGAGATATGATACAGTGAAAACCCATCCACAGGCACAGTGAGGTATGATACAGTGAAAACCCTTCCACAGGCACAGTGAGGTATGATACAGTGAAAACCCTTCCACAGGCACAGTGAGGTATGATACAATGAAAACCCATCCACAGGCACAGTGAGGTACAGTAGAGTGAAAAACCCATCCACAGGCACAGTGAGATATGATACAATGAAAACCCATCCACAGGCACAGTCAGGTACAGTACAGTGAAAAACCCATCCACAGGCACAGTGAGATATGATACAGTGAAAAACCATCCACAGGCACAGTGAGGTATGATACAGTGAAAAACCTGTCCACAGGCACAATGAGGTACGGTACAGTGAAAAACCCATCAACAGGCACAGTGAGATATGATACAGTGAAAAACCCATCCACAGGCACAGTGAGGTATGACACAGTGAAAAACCCATCCACAGGAACAGTGAGGTATGATACAGTGAAAAACCCATCCACAGGCACAGTGAGGTATGATACAGTGAAAACCCATCCACATGCACAGTGAGGTATGATACAGTGAAAAACCCATCCACAGGAACAGTGAGGTATGATACAGTGAAAAACCCATCCACGGGCACAGTGAGGTATGATACAGTGAAAACCCATCCACAGGCACAGTGAGGTATGATACAGTGAAAACCCTTACCACAGGCACAGTGAGGTATGATACAGTGAAAAACCTATCCACAGGCACAGTGAGGTGTGATACAGTTAAAACACATCCACAAGCACAGTGAGGTATGATACAGTGAAAACCCCGTCCACAGGCACAGTGAGGTATGATACAGTGAAAGCCCATCCACAGGCACAGTGAGGTATGATACAGTGAAAACCCATCCAGAGGCACAGTGAGATTTCTTACAGTGGAAAACCGCATCCACAGGCACAGTGGGGTACAGTACAGTGAAAAACCCATCCACAGGCACAGTGAGATATGATACAGTGAAAACCCATCCATGGGCACAGTGAGGTATGACACAGTGAAAACACATCCACAGGCACAGTGAGGTATTATACAGTGAAAACCCTTCCACAGGCACAGTGAGGTATGATACAGTGAAAAACCTGTCCACAGGCACAGTGAGGTATGATACAGTGAAAAACCCATCCACAGGCACAGTGAGATTTGATACAGTGAAAATCCCATCCACAGGTACAGTGAGGTATGACACAGTGAAAACCCATCCACAGGGACACTCAGGTATGATACAGTGCAAACTCTTCCATAGGCACAGTGAGGTACAGTACAGTGAAAACCTATCCACAAGCACAGTGAGGTACAGTACAGTGAAAAACCCGTCCACAGGCACAGTGAGGTATGATACAGTGAAAAACCCATCCTCAAGCACAGTGAGGTACAGTACAGTGAAAACCCACCCACAAGCACAGTGAGGTATGATACAGTGAAAACCCATCCACAGACACAGTGAGGTATGATACAGTGAAAAACCTGTCCACAGGCACAGTGAGATATGATACAGTGAAAAAAACATCCACAGGCACAGTGAGGTATGATACAGTGAAAAACCCATCCACAGGCACAGTGAGGTATGATACAGTGAAAAACCCATCCACAGGAACAGTGAGGTATGATACAGTGAAAAACCCATCCACAGGCACAGTGAGGTATGATACAGTGAAAACCCATCCACATGCACAGTGAGGTATGATACAGTGAAAAACCCATCCACAGGAACAGTGAGGTATGATACAGTGAAAAACCCATCCACGGGCACAGTGAGGTATGATACAGTGAAAACCCATCCACAGGCACAGTGAGGTATGATACAGTGAAAACCCTTACCACAGGCACAGTGAGGTATGATACAGTGAAAAACCTATCCACAGGCACAGTGAGGTGTGATACAGTTAAAACACATCCACAAGCACAGTGAGGTATGATACAGTGAAAACCCCGTCCACAGGCACAGTGAGGTATGATACAGTTAAAGCCCATCCACAGGCACAGTGAGGTATGATACAGTGAAAACCCATCCAGAGGCACAGTGAGATTTCTTACAGTGGAAAACCGCATCCACAGGCACAGTGGGGTACAGTACAGTGAAAAACCCATCCACAGGCACAGTGAGATATGATACAGTGAAAACCCATCCATGGGCACAGTGAGGTATGACACAGTGAAAACACATCCACAGGCACAGTGAGGTATTATACAGTGAAAACCCTTCCACAGGCACAGTGAGGTATGATACAGTGAAAAACCTGTCCACAGGCACAGTGAGGTATGATACAGTGAAAAACCCATCCACAGGCACAGTGAGATTTGATACAGTGAAAATCCCATCCACAGGTACAGTGAGGTATGACACAGTGAAAACCCATCCACAGGGACACTCAGGTATGATACAGTGCAAACTCTTCCACAGGCACAGTGAGGTACAGTACAGTGAAAACCCATCCACAAGCACAGTGAGGTACAGTACAGTGAAAAACCCAACCACAGGCACAGTGAGGTATGATACAGTGAAAATCCCATCCACAGTCCAGGTGAGGTATGATACAGTGAAAAACCCGTCCACCGGCACAGTGAGGTATGATACAGTGAAAAACCCATCCTCAAGCACAGTGAGGTACAGTACAGTGAAAACCCACCCACAAGCACAGTGAGGTATGATACAGTGAAAACCCATCCACAGACACAGTGAGGTATGATACAGTGAAAAACCCATCCACAGGCACAATGAGGTACAGTACAGTGAAAAACCTGTCCACAGGCACAGTGAGATATGATACAGTGAAAAAAACATCCACAGGCACAGTGAGGTATGATACAGTGAAAAACCCATCCACAGGCACAGTGAGGTACAGTACAGTGAAAAAAACCTATCCACAGACACAGTGAGATATGATACAGTGAAAACCCATCCACATGCACAGTGAGGTATGATACAGTGAAAAACCCATCCACAGGAACAGTGAGGTATTATACAGTGAAAAACCCATCCACGGGCAGAGTGAGGTATGATACAGTGAAAACACATCCACAGGCACAGTGAGATATGATACAGTGAAAACCCATCCACAGGCACAGTGAGATATGATACAGTGAAAACCCATCCACAGGCACAGTGGGGTACGGTATAGTGAAAACCCATCCACAGGCACAGTGAGGTATGATACAGTGCAAAACCCATCCACAGGCACAGTGAGGTATGATACAGTGAAAAACCCATCCACAGGCACAGTGAGGTACAATACAGTGAAAACCCATCCACTCGCACAGTGAGATATGATACAGTGAAAAACCCATCCACAGGCACAGTGAGATATGATACAATGAAAATACATCCACAGGCACAGTGAGGTATGATACAGTGGAAAAACCTGTCCACAGGCACAGTGAGATATGATACAGTGAAAAACCCATCCACAGGCACAGTGAGATATGATACAGTGAAAACCCATCCACAGGCACAGTGAGGTATGATACAGTGAAAACCCATCCACAGGCACAGTGAGGTGTGATACAGTTAAAACACATCCACAAGCACAGTGAGGTATGATACAGTGAAAACCCCGTCCACAGGCACAGTGAGGTATGATACAGTGAAAACCCATCCACAGGCACAGTGAGGTATGATACAGTGAAAACCCATCCACAGGCACAGTGAGATTTCTTACAGTGGAAAACCCCATCCACAGGCACAGTGGGGTACAGTACAGTGAAAAACCCATCCACAGGCACAGTGAGATATGATACAGTGAAAACCCATCAACAGGCACAGTGAGGTATGACACAGTGAAAAACCCATCCACAGGCACAGTGAGATATGATACAGTGAAAATCCCATCCACAGGTACAGTGAGGTATGACACAGTGAAAACCCATCCACAGGCAGTCAGGTATGATACAGTGCAATCTCTTCCACAGGCACAGTGAGGTACAGTACAGTGAAAACCCATCCACAAGCACAGTGAGGTACAGTACAGTGAAAAACCCAACCACAGGCACAGTGAGGTATGATACAGTGAAAATCCCATCCACAGGCCAGGTGAGGTATGATACAGTGAAAAACCCGTCCACAGGCACAGTGAGGTATGATACAGTGAAAAACCCATCTACAAGCACAGTAAGGTACAGTACAGTAAAAACCCACCCACAAGCACAGTCAGGTATGATACAGTGAAAAACCCATCACAGGCACAGTGAGGTATGATACAGTGAAAACCCATCCACAGGCACAGTGAGATATGATACAGTGGAGAAACCCATCCACAGGCACAGTGAGATATGATACAGTGAAAACCCATCCACAGGCACAGTGAGGTGTGACACAGTGAAAACCCATCCACAGGCACAGTGAGATATGATACAGTGAAAAACCCTTACCACAGGCACAGTGAGGTATGATACAGTGGAAAAACCTGTCCACAGGCACAGTGAGGTATGATACAGTGAAAAACCCATCCACAGGCACAGTGAGATATGATACAGTGAAAACCCATCCACAGGCACAGTGAGGTATGATACAGTGAAAACCCATCCACCGGCACAGTGAGGTGTGATACAGTTAAAACACATCCACAAGCACAGTGAGGTATGATACAGTGAAAACCCCGTCCACAGGCACAGTGAGGTATGATACAGTGAAAACACATCCACAGGCACAGTGAGGTATAATACAGTGGAAAAACCCATCCACAGGCACAGTGAGATATGATACAGTGAAAACCCATCCACAGGCACAGTGAGGTATGACACAGTGAAAACACATCCACAGGCACAGTGAGATATGATACAGTGAAAATCCCATCCACAGGGAGAGTGAGGTATGACACAGTGAAAACCCATCCACAGGCAGTCAGGTATGATACAGTGAAAACCCATCCACAGGCACAGTGAGGTACAGTACAGTGAAAACCCATCCACAAGCACAGTGAGGTATGATACAGTGAAAACCCATCCACAGGTACAGTGAGGTATGATACAGTGAAAAACCCATCCACAGGCACAGTGAGGTATGATACAGTGAAAACCCATCCACAGGCACAGTGAGGTATGATACAGTGAAAAACCCATCCACAGGCACAGTGAGGTACAGTACAGTGAAAACTCATCCACAAGCACAGTGAGGTACAGTACAGTGAAAAACCCAACCACAGGCACAGTGAGGTATGATACAGTGAAAATCCCATCCAGAGGCCAGGTGAGGTATGATACAGTGAAAAACCCGTCCACAGGCACAGTGAGGTATGATACAGTGAAAAACCCATCTACAAGCACAGTGAGGTACAGTACAGTGAAAACCCACCCACAAGCACAGTGAGGTATGATACAGTGAAAACACCATCCACAGGCACAGTGAGGTATGATACAGTGAAATCCCATCCACAGGCACAGTGAGGTACAGTACAGTGAAAAACCCATCCACAGGCACAGTGAGATATGATACAGTGAACAACCCATCCACAGGCACAGTGAGATATGATACAGTGGAAAAACCCATACACAGGCACAGTGAGATATGATACAGTGAAAACCCATCCACAGGCACGGTGAGATATGATACAGTGGAAAAACCCATACACAGTCACAGAAATTAGGGATAGTATCAATTCCAAAGAAGTAGCATACAAATTAGCCAGAGAAAGTGGCTCACCTGAGGACTGGGAGAAATTCAGAGTTCAGCAGAGGAGGACAAAGGGCTTAATTAGGAAGGGGAAAAAAGATTATGAGAGAAAACTGGCAGAGAACATAAAAACGGACTGTAAAAGCTTTTATAGATATGTAAAAAGGAAAAGACTGATAAAGACAAATGTAGGTCCCCTGCAAACAGAAACAGGTGAATTGATTATGGGGAGCAAGGACATGGCAGACCAATTGAATAATTACTTTGGTTCTGTCTTCACTAAGGAGGACATAAATAATCTTCCAGAAATAGTAAGGGACAGAGGGTCCAGTGAGATGGAGGAACTGAGCGAAATACATGTTAGTAGGGAAGTGGTGTTAGGTAAATTGAAGGGATTGAAGGCAGATAAATCCCCAGGGCCAGATGGTCTGCATCCCAGAGTGCTTAAGGAAGTGGCCCAAGAAATAGTGGATGCATTAGTGATAATTTTTCAAAACTCGTTAGATTCTGGACTAGTTCCTGAGGATTGGAGGGTAGCTAATGTAACCCCACTTTTTAAAAAAGGAGGGAGAGAGAAACCGGGGAATTATAGGCCGGTTAGCCGAACGTCAGTGGTGGGGAAACTGCTGGAGTCAGTTATCAAGGATGTGATAACAGCACATTTGGAAAGCGGAGAAATGATCGGACAAAGTCAGCATGGATTTGTGAAAGGAAAATCATGTCTGACCAATCTCATAGAATTTTTTGAGGATGTAACTAGTAGAGTGGATAGGGGAGAACTAGTGGATGTGGTATATTTGGATTTTCAAAAGGCTTTTGACAAGGTCCCACACAGGAGATTAGTGTGCAAACTTAAAGCACACGGTATTGGGGGTAAGGTATTGGTGTGGGTGGAGAATTGGTTAGCAGACAGGAAGCAAAGAGTGGGAATAAACGGGACCTTTTCAGAATGGCAGGCGGTGACTAGTGGGGTACCGCAAGGCTCAGTGCTGGGACCCCAGTTGTTTACAATATATATTAATGACTTGGATGAGGGAATTAAATGCGGCATCTCTAAGTTTGCGGATGACACGAAGCTGGGTGGCAGTGTTAGCAGTGAGGAGGATGCTAAGAGGATGCAGGGTGACTTGGATAGGTTGGGTGAGTGGGCAAACTCATGGCAGATGCAATTTAATGTGGATAAATGTGAAGTTATCCACTTTGGTGGCAAAAATAGGAAAACAGATTATTATCTGAATGGTGGCCGATTAGGAAAAGGGGAGGTGCAACGAGACCTGGGTGTCATTATACACCAGTCATTGAAAGTGGGCATGCAGGTACAGCAGGCGGTGAAAAACGCGAACGGTATGCTGGCATTTATAGCGAGAGGATTCGAGTACAGGAGCAGGGAGGTACTACTGCAGTTGTACAAGGCCTTGGTGAGACCACACCTGGAGTATTGTGTGCAGTTTTGGTCCCCTAATCTGAGGAAAGACATCTTTGCCATAGAGGGAGTACAAAGAAGGTTCACCAGATTGATTCCTGGGATGGCAGGTCTTTCATATGAAGAAAGACTGGATGAACTGGGCTTGTACTCGTTGGAATTTAGAAGATTGAGGGGGGATCTGATTGAAACGTATAAGATCCTAAAGGGATTGGACAGGCTAGATGCGGGAAGATTGTTCCCGATGTTGGGGAGGTCCAGAACAAGGGGTCACAGTTTGAGGATAGAGGGGAAGCCTTTTAGGACCGAGATTAGGAAAAACTTCTTCACACAGAGAGTGGTGAATCTGTGGAATTCTCTGCCACAGCAAACTGTTGAGGCCAGTTCATTGGCTATGTTTAAGAGGGAGTTAGATATGGCCCTTGTGGCTACAGGGGTCAGGGGGTATGGAGGGAAGGCTGGGTTCTGAGTTGGATGATCAGCCATGATCATAATAAATGGCGGTGCAGGCTCGAAGGGCCGAATGGCCTACTCCTGCACCTATTTTCTATGTTTCTATGTTTCTATGTCACAGTGAGATATGGTACAGTGAAAACCCATCCACAGGCACAGTGAGGTGTGACACAGTGAAAACCCATCCACGGGCACAGTGAGGTATGATACAGTAAAAACCTGTCCACAGGCACAGTGAGGTATGATACAGTGGAAAAACCTGTCCACAGGCACAGTGAGGTATGATACAGTGAAAAACCCATCCACAGGCACAGTGAGATATGATACAGTGAAAACCCATCCACAGGCACAGTGAGGTATGATACAGTGAAAACCCTTCCACAGGCACAGTGAGGTATGATACAGTGGAAAACCTGTCCACAGGCACAGTGAGGTATGATACAGTGAAAACCCATCCACAGGCACAGTGAGGTACAGTACAGTGAAAAACCCATCCACAGGCACAGTGAGATATGATACAGTGAAAACCCATCCACAGGCACAGTGAGGTACAGTACAGTGAAAAACCCATCCACAGGCACAGTGAGATATGATACAGTGAAAAACCTGTCCACAGGCACAGTGAGGTATGATACAGTGAAAAACCTGTCCACAGGCACAGTGAGGTACGGTACAGTGAAAACCCATCAACAGGCACAGTGAGATATGATACAGTGAAAAACCCATCCACAGGCACAGTGAGGTATGATACAGTGAAAAACCCATCCACAGGAACAGTGAGGTATGATACAGTGAAAAACCCATCCACAGGCACAGTGAGGTATGATACAGTGAAAACCCATCCACATGCACAGTGAGGTATGATACAGTGAAAAACCCATCCACAGGAACAGTGAGGTATGATACAGTGAAAAACCCATCCACGGGCACAGTGAGGTATGATACAGTGAAAACCCATCCACAGGCACAGTGAGGTATGATACAGTGAAAACCCTTACCACAGGCACAGTGAGGTATGATACAGTGAAAAACCTATCCACAGGCACAGTGAGGTGTGATACAGTTAAAACACATCCACAAGCACAGTGAGGTATGATACAGTGAAAACCCCGTCCACAGGCACAGTGAGGTATGATACAGTGAAAAACCCATCCACAGGCACAGTGAGGTATGATACAGTGAAAACCCATCCAGAGGCACAGTGAGATTTCTTACAGTGGAAAACCGCATCCACAGGCACAGTGGGGTACAGTACAGTGAAAAACCCATCCACAGGCACAGTGAGATATGATACAGTGAAAACCCATCCATGGGCACAGTGAGGTATGACACAGTGAAAACACATCCACAGGCACAGTGAGGTATTATACAGTGAAAACCCTTCCACAGGCACAGTGAGGTATGATACAGTGAAAAACCTGTCCACAGGCACAGTGAGGTATGATACAGTGAAAAACCCATCCACAGGCACAGTGAGATTTGATACAGTGAAAATCCCATCCACAGGTACAGTGAGGTATGACACAGTGAAAACCCATCCACAGGGACACTCAGGTATGATACAGTGCAAACTCTTCCACAGGCACAGTGAGGTACAGTACAGTGAAAACCCATCCACAAGCACAGTGAGGTACAGTACAGTGAAAAACCCGTCCACAGGCACAGTGAGGTATGATACAGTGAAAAACCCATCCTCAAGCACAGTGAGATACAGTACAGTGAAAACCCACCCACAAGCACAGTGAGGTATGATACAGTGAAAACCCATCCACAGGTACAGTAAGGTATGATACAGTGAAAAACCGGTCCACAGGCACAGTGAGATATGATACAGTGAAAAAAACATCCACAGGCACAGTGAGGTATGATACAGTGAAAAACCCATCCACAGGCACAGTGAGGTATGATACAGTGAAAAACCCATCCACAGGAACAGTGAGGTATGATACAGTGAAAAACCCATCCACAGGCACAGTGAGGTATGATACAGTGAAAACCCATCCACATGCACAGTGAGGTATGATACAGTGAAAAACCCATCCACAGGCACAGTGAGGTATGATACAGTGAAAAACCCATCCACAGGCACAGTGAGGTATGATACAGTGAAAACCCATCCACAGGCACAGTGAGGTATGATACAGTGAAAACCCTTACCACAGGCACAGTGAGGTATGATACAGTGAAAAACCTATCCACAGGCACAGTGAGGTGTGATACAGTGAAAACCCATCCACAAGCACAGTGAGGTATGATACAGTGAATACCCCGTCCACAGGCACAGTGAGGTATGATACAGTTAAAACCCATCCACAGGCACAGTGAGGTATGATACAGTGAAAACCCATCCAGAGGCACAGTGAGATTTCTTACAGTGGAAAACCGCATCCACAGGCACAGTGAGGTACAGTACAGTGAAAAACCCATCCACAGGCACAGTGAGATATGATACAGTGAAAACCCATCCATGGGCACAGTGAGGTATGACACAGTGAAAACACATCCACAGGCACAGTGAGGTATTATACAGTGAAAACCCATCCACAGGCACAGTGAGGTATGATACAGTGAAAAACCTGTCCACAGGCACAGTGAGGTATGATACAGTGAAAAACCCATCCACAGGCACAGTGAGATTTGATACAGTGAAAATCCCATCCACAGGTACAGTGAGGTATGACACAGTGAAAACCCATCCACAGGGACACTCAGGTATGATACAGTGCAAACTCTTCCACAGGCACAGTGAGGTACAGTACAGTGAAAACCCATCCACAAGCACAGTGAGGTACAGTACAGTGAAAAACCCAACCACAGGCACAGTGAGGTATGATACAGTGAAAATCCCATCCACAGTCCAGGTGAGGTATGATACAGTGAAAAACCCGTCCACAGGCACAGTGAGGTATGATACAGTGAAAAACCCACCCTCAAGCACAGTGAGGTACAGTACAGTGAAAACCCACCCACAAGCACCGTGAGGTATGATACAGTGAAAACCCATCCACAGACACAGTGAGGTATGATACAGTGAAAAACCCATCCACAGGCACAATGAGGTACAGTACAGTGAAAAACCTGTCCACAGGCACAGTGAGATATGATACAGTGAAAAAAACATCCACAGGCACAGTGAGGTATGATACAGTGAAAAACCCATCCACAGGCACAGTGAGGTACAGTACAGTGAAAAAAACCTATCCACAGACACAGTGAGATATGATACAGTGAAAACCCATCCACATGCACAGTGAGGTATGATACAGTGAAAAACCCATCCACAGGAACAGTGAGGTATTATACAGTGAAAAACCCATCCACGGGCAGAGTGAGGTATGATACAGTGAAAACACATCCACAGGCACAGTGAGATATGATACAGTGAAAACCCATCCACAGGCACAGTGAGATATGATACAGTGAAAACCCATCCACAGGCACAGTGAGGTACGGTATAGTGAAAACCCATCCACAGGCACAGTGAGGTATGATACAGTGCAAAACCCATCCACAGGCACAGTGAGGTATGATACAGTGAAAAACCCATCCACAGGCACAGTGAGGTACAATACAGTGAAAACCCATCCACACGCACAGTGAGATATGATACAGTGAAAAACCCATCCACAGGCACAGTGAGGTATGATACAGTGAAAACCCATCCACAGGCACAGTGAGGTATGATACAGTGAAAAACCCATCCACAGGCACAGTGAGGTACAGTACAGTGAAAACCCACCCACAAGCACAGTGAGGTATGATACAGTGAAAACCCATCCACAGGCACAGTGAGGTATGACACAGTGCAAAACACATCCACAGGCACAGTGAGGTACAGTACAGTGAAAACCCATCCACAGGCACAGTGAGGTATGATACAGGTAAAACCCATCTACAGGCACAGTGAGGAATGATACAGTGAAAACCCATCCACAGGCACAGTGAGATATGATACAGTGAAAAACCCATCCACAGGAACAGTGAGATATGATACAGTGAAAAACACATCCACAGGCACAGTGAGGTATGATACAGTGAAAACCCATCCACAGGCCAGTGAGATGTGATACAGTGAAAACCCATCCACAGGCACAGTGAGGTATGATACAGTGAAAAACCCATCCACAGGCACAGTGAGGTATGATACAGTGAAAACCCATTAACAGGCACAATGAGGTATGATACAGTGAAAACCCATCCACAGGCACAGTGAGGTATGATACAGTGAAAAACCCATTCACAGGCACAGTGAGGTACAGTACAGTGAAAACCCATCCACACGCACAGTCAGATATGATACAGTGAAAAACCCATCCACAGGCACAGTGAGGTATGATACAGTGAAAAACCCATCCAAAGGCACAGTGAGGTACAGTACAGTGAAAACCCACCCACAAGCACAGTGAGGTATGATACAGTGAAAACCCATCCAGAGGCACAGTGAGGTATGATAGAGTGAGAAACCTGTACACAGGCACAGTGAAGTACGGTATAGTGAAAACCCATCCACAGGCACAGTGAGGTATGATACAGTAAAAAACCCGTCCACAGGCACAGTGAGGTATGATACAGTGAAAAACCCATCCACAGGCACAGTGAGATATGATACAGTGAAAAACCTGTCCACAGGCACAGTGAGGTATGATACAGAGAAAACCCCTCCACAGACACAGTGAGGTATGATACAGTGAAAAACCAATCCACACGCACAGTGAGGTATGATACAGTGAAAACCCATCCACAGGCACAGTGAGATACAGTACAGTAAAAACCCATCCACAGGCACAGTGAGGTACAGTGCAGTGAAAAACCCATCCACAGGCACAGTGAGATATGATACAGTGAAAACCCATCCACAGGCACAGTGAGGTACAGTACAGTGAAAAACCCATCCACAGGCACAGTGAGATATGATACATTGAAAACCCATCCGCAGGCACAGTGAGTTACAGTACAGTGAAAAACCCATCCACAGGCAAAGTGAGGAACAGTACAGTGAAAACTCCGTCCACAGGCACAGTGAGGTATGATACAGTGAAAACCCATCCACAGGCACAATGAGGTATGATACAGTGAAAACCCATCCAGAGGCAGAGTGAGGTATGATGCAGTGAAAAACCCATTCACAGGCACAGTGAGGTACAGTACAGTGAAAACCCATCCACACGCACAGTGAGATATGATACAGTGAAAAACCCATCCACAGGCACAGTGAGGTATGATACAGTGAAAACCCATCCACAGGCACAGTGAGGTATGATACAGTGAAAAACCCATCCACAGGCACAGTGAGGTATGATACAGTGAAAAACCCATCCACAGGCACAGTGAGGTATGATACAGTGAAAAACCCATCCACAGGCACAGTGAGGTATGATACAGTGAAAACCCATCCATAGGGACAGTGAGGTATGACACAGTGAAAAACCCATCCACAGGCACAGTGAGGTATGATACAGTGAAAAACCCATCCACAGGCACAGTGAGGTATGATACAGTGAAAACCCATCCACAGGCACAGTGAGGTATGATACAGTGAAAACCCATCCACAGGCACAGTGAGGTACAGTACAGTGAAAACCCATCCACAGGCACAGTGAGGTATGATACAGTGAAAACCCATCCACAGGCACAGTGAGGTATGATACAGTGAAAAACCCATCCACAGGCACAGTGAGGTACAGTACAGTGAAAAACCAATCCACAGGGACAGTGAGGTATGACACAGTGAAACCCATCCACAAGAACAGTGAGGTATGATACAGTGAAAAACCCATCCACAGGCACAGTGAGGTATGATACAGTGAAAAACCCATCCACAGGCACAGTGAGATATGATACAGTGAAAAACCCATCCACAGGCACAGTGAGGTATGATACAGTGAAAAACCCATCCACAGGCACAGTGAGGTATGATACAGTGAAAAACCCATCCACAGGCACAGTGAGGTATGATACAGTGAAAACCCATCCACAGGCACAGTGAGGTATGATACAGTGAAAACCCATCCACAGGCACAGTGAGGTATGATACAGTGAAAAACCCATCCACAGGCACAGTGAGGTACAGTACAGTGAAAACCCATCCACAGGCACAGTGAGGTATGATACAGTGAAAACCCATCCACAGGCACAGTGAGGTATGATACAGTGAAAACCCATCCACAGGCACAGTGAGGTATGATACAGTGAAAAACCGGTCCACAGGCACAGTGAGGTATGATACAGTGAAAACCCATCCACAGGCACAGTGAGGTACAGTACAGTGAAAACCCATCCACAAGCACAGTGAGGTATGATACAGTGAAAACCCATCCACAGGCACAGTGAGGTATGATACAGTGAAAACCCATCCACAGGCACAGTGAAGTATGATACAGTGAAAAACCCATCCACAGGCACAGTGAGGTATGATACAGTGAAAAACCCATCCACAGGCACAGTGAGGTATGATACAGTGAAAACCCATCCACAGGCACAGTGAGGTATGATACAGTGAAAAACCTGTCCACAGGCACAGTGAGGTATGATACAGTGAAAAACCCATCCACAGGCACAGTGAGGTATGATACAGTGAAAACCCATCCACAGGCACAGTGAGGTACATAGAAACATAGAAACATAGAAAATAGGTGCAGGAGTAGGCCATTCGGCCCTTCGAGCCTGCACCGCCATTTATTATGATCATGGCTGATCATCCAACTCAGAACCCTGCCCCAGCCTTCCCTCCATACCCCCTGACCCCTGTAGCCACAAGGGCCATATCTAACTTCCTTTTAAACATAGCTAATGAACTGGCCTCAACAGTTTGCTGTGGCAGAGAATTCCACAGATTCACCACTCTCTGTGTGAAGAAGTTTTTCCTAACGTCGGTCCTAAAAGGCTTCCCCTCTATCCTCAAACTGTGACCCCTCGTTCTAGACCTCCCCAACATCGGGAACAATCTTCCTGCATCTAGCCTGTCCAATCCCTTTAGGATCTTATACGTTTCAATCAGATCCCCCCTCAATCTTCTAAATTCCAACGAGTACAAGCCCAGTTCATCCAGTCTTTCTTCATATGAAAGACCTGCCATCCCAGGAATCAATCTGGTGAACCTTCTTTGTAAACCCATCCATGGCACAGTGAGATGTCTTTCCTCAGACAGTGAGGGACCAAAACTGCACAGGCAACACTGAGGTGTGGTCTCACCAAGGCCTTGTACACAGGCAGTAGTACCTCCCTGCTCAGTGAAAACTCGAATCCTCAGGCACATAAATGCCAGCATACCGTTCGAAAACCTTTTTCACAGGCACCTGCTGTACCTGATACAGTGCCCACTTTCACATGCACAGTGGTGTATACAGTGACACCCAGGTCTCGTTGCACCTCCCCTTTTCCTAATCGGCCACCATTCAGATAATAATCTGTTTTCCTATTTTTGCCACCACAGTGGATAACTTCACATTTATCCACATTAAAACCCATCAGGCCAGTGAGTTTGCCCACTCACCCAACCTATACAGTGAAAACCCATCCACAGGCTCAGTTAGCATCCTCCTCACAGTGCTAACACTGCCACCCAGCTTCGTGTCATCCACAGGCACAGTGAGAGATGATGCAGTTAAAACCCATCCACAGGCAAGTCATTAAGGTATGATACAGTGTAAACACACTGGGGTCCACAGGCACAGTGAGGTATGATACAGTGAAAACCCATCCACAGGCACAGTGAGGTACAGTACAGTGAAAACCCATCCACAGGCACAGTGAGATATGATACAGTGAAAAACCCATCCACAGGCACAGTGAGGTATGATACAGTGAAAAACCCATCCACAGGCACAGTGAGGTATAATACAGTGAAAACCCATCCACAGGCACAGTGAGGTATGATACAGTGAAAACCCATCCACAGGCACAGTGAGGTATGATACAGTGAAAACCCATCCACAGGCACAGTGAGGTACAGTACAGTGAAAACCCATCCACAAGCACAGTGAGGTATGATAAAGTGAAAACCCATCCACTGGCACAGTGAGGTATGATACAGTGCAAAACACATCCACAGGCACAGTGAGGTACGGTACAGTGAAAACCCATCCACAGGAACAGTGAGGTACAGTACAGTGAAAAACCCATCCACAGGCACAGTTAGGTACAGTACAGTGAAAATCCATCCACAGGCACAGTGAGGTATGATACAGTGAAAAACCCATCCACAGGCACAGTGAGGTATGATACAGTGAAAACCCACCCACAAGCACAGTGAGGTATGATACAGTGAAAACCCATCCAGAGGCACAGTGAGGTATGATAGAGTGAGAAACCTGTCCACAGGCACAGTGAGGTATGATACAGTGAAAACCCATCCACAGGCACAGTGAGGTACAGTACAGTGAAAACCCATCCACAGGCACAGTGAGGTATGATACAGTGAAAACCCATCCACAGGCACAGTGAGGTATGATACAGTGAAAACCCATCCACAGGCACAGTGAGGTATGATACAGTGAAAAACCCATCCACAGGCACAGTGAGGTATGATACAGTGAAAAACCCATCCACAGGCACAGTGAGGTATGATACAGTGAAAAACCCATCCACAGGCACAGTGAGGTATGATACAGTGAAAACCCATCCACAGGCACAGTGAGGTATGATACAGTGAAAAACCCATCCACAGGCACAGTGAGGTATGATACAGTGAAAACCCATCCAGAGGCACAGTGAGGTATGATAGAGTGAGAAACCTGTCCACAGGCACAGTGAGGTACGGTACAGTGAAAACCCATCCACAAGCACAGTGAGGTATGATACACTGAAAACCCATCCACAGGCACAGTGAGGTATGATACAGTGAAAACCCATCCACAGGCACAGTGAGGTACAGTACAGTGAAAACCCATCCACAGGCACAGTGAGGTATGATACAGTGAAAACCCATCCACAGGCACAGTGAGGTATGATACAGTGAAAACCCATCCACAGGCACAGTGAGATATGATACAGTGAAAAACCCATCCACAGGCACAGTGAGGTATGATACAGTGAAAAACCCATCCACAGGCACAGTGAGGTATGATACAGTGAAAACCCATCCACAGGCACAGTGAGGTATGATACAGTGAAAAACCCATCCACAGGCACAGTGAGGTACAGTACAGTGAAAACCCATCCACACGCACAGTGAGATATGATACAGTGAAAAACCCATCCACAGGCACAGTGAGGTATGATACAGTGAAAAACCCATCCACAGGCACAGTGAGGTACAGTACAGTGAAAACCCACCCACAAGCACAGTGAGGTATGATACAGTGAAAACCCATCCAGAGGCACAGTGAGGTATGATAGAGTGAGAAACCTGTCCACAGGCACAGTGAGGTATGATACAGTGAAAAACCCATCCACAGGCACAGTGAGATATGATACAGTGAAAAACCTGTCCACAGGCACAGTGAGATATGATACAGTGAAAACCCCTCCACAGACACAGTGAGGTATGATACAGTGAAAAACCCATCCACAGGCACAGTGAGGTATGATACAGTGAAAACCCATCCACAGGCACAGTGAGGTACAGTACAGTAAAAACCCATCCACAGGCACAGTGAGGTACAGTACAGTGAAAAACCCATCCACAGGCACAGTGAGATATGATACAGTGAAAACCCATCCACAGGCACAGTGAGGTACAGTACAGTGAAAAACCCATCCACAGGCACAGTGAGATATGATACAGTGAAAACCCATCCGCAGGCACAGTGAGTTACAGTACAGTGAAAAACCCATCCACAGGCAAAGTGAGGTACAGTACAGTGAAAACTCCGTCCACAGGCACAGTGAGGTATGATACAGTGAAAACCCATCCACAGGCACAGTGAGGTATGATACAGTGAAAACCCATCCAGAGGCAGAGTGAGGTATGATGCAGTGAAAAACCCATTCACAGGCACAGTGAGGTACAGTACAGTGAAAACCCATCCACACGCACAGTGAGATATGATACAGTGAAAAACCCATCCACAGGCACAGTGAGGTATGATACAGTGAAAACCCATCCACAGGCACAGTGAGGTATGATACAGTGAAAAACCCATCCACAGGCACAGTGAGGTACAGTACAGTGAAAACCCATCCACACGCACAGTGAGATATGATACAGTGAAAAACCCATCCACAGGCAGAGTGAGGTATGTTACAGTGAAAAACCCATCCACAGGCACAGTGAGGTATGATACAGTGAAAACCCACCCACAAGCACAGTGAGGTATGATACAGTGAAAACCCATCCAGAGGCACAGTGAGGTATGATAGAGTGAGAAACCTGTCCACAGGCACAGTGAGGTACGGTACAGTGAAAACCCATCCACAGGCACAGTGAGGTATGATACAGTGAAAACCCATCCACAGGCACAGTGAGGTATGATACAGTGAAAAACCCATCCACAGGCACAGTGAGGTACGGTACAGTGAAAACCCATCCACAGGCACAGTGAGGTACAGTACAGTGAAAAACCCATCCACAGGCACAGTGAGGTACAGTACAGTGAAAACCCATCCACAGGCACAGTGAGGTATGATACAGTGAAAACCCATCCACAGGCACAGTGAGGTATGATACAGTGAAAACCCATCCACAGGCACAGTGAGGTATGATACAGTGAAAAACCCATCCACAGGCACAGTGAGGTATGATACAGTGAAAAACCCATCCACAGGCACAGTGAGGTATGATACAGTGAAAAACCCATCCACAGGCACAGTGAGGTATGATACAGTGAAAACCCATCCACAGGCACAGTGAGGTATGATACAGTGAAAAACCCATCCACAGGCACAGTGAGGTATGATACAGTGAAAAACCCATCCACAGGCACAGTGAGGTATGATACAGTGAAAACCCATCCACAGGCACAGTGAGGTATGATACAGTGAAAACCCATCCACAGGCACAGTGAGGTATGATACAGTGAAAAACCTGTCCACAGGCACAGTGAGGTATGATACAGTGAAAACCCATCCACAGGCACAGTGAGGTATGATACAGTGAAAACCCCATCCACAGGCACAGTGAGGTATGATACAGTGAAAACCCATCCACAGGCACAGTGAGGTATGATACAGTGAAAACCCATCCACAGGCACAGTGAGATATGATACAGTGAAAAACCCATCCACAGGCACAGTGAGGTACAGTACGGTGAAAAACCCATCCACAGGCACAGTGAGATATGATACAGTGAAAACCCATCCACAGGCACAGTGAGGTATGATACAGTGAAAACCCATCCACAGGCACAGTGAGGTATGATACAGTGAAAACCCATCCACAGGCACAGTGAGGTATGATACAGTGAAAAACCTGTCCACAGGCACAGTGAGGTATGATACAGTGAAAAACCCATCCACAGGCACAGTGAGGTATGATACAGTGAAAACCCATCCACAGGCACAGTGAGGTATGATACAGTGAAAACCCATCCACAGGCACAGTGAGGTATGATACAGTGAAAACCCATCCACAGGCACAGTGAGGTACAGTACAGTGAAAACCCATCCACAGGCACAGTGAGGTACAGTACAGTGAAAAACCAATCCACAGGGACAGTGTGGTATGATACAGTGAAAACCCATCCACAGGCACAGTGAGGTATGATACAGTGAAAAACCCATCCACAGGCACAGTGAGGTATGATACAGTGAAAAACCCATCCACAGGCACAGTGAGGTACAGTACAGTGAAAACCCACCCACAGGCACAGTGAGGTATGATACAGTGAAAACCCATCCACAGGCACAGTGAGGTATGATACAGTGAAAAACCCGTCCACAGGCACAGTGAGGTACAGTACAGTGAAAAACCAATCCACAGGCACAGTGAGATATGATACAGTGAAAAACCCATCCACAAGCACAGTGAGGTATGATACAGTGAAAAACCCATCCACAGGCACAGTGAGGTACAGTACAGTGAAAACCCATCCACAGGCACAGTGAGGTATGATACAGTGAAAACCCATCCACAGGCACAGTGAGGTATGATACAGTGAAAAACCCATCCACAGGCACAGTGAGGTATGATACAGTGAAAAACCCATCCACAGGCACAGTGAGGTATGATACAGTGAAAACCCATCCACAGGCACAGTGAGGTATGATACAGTGAAAAACCCATCCACAGGCACAGTGAGATATGATACAGTGAAAACCCATCCACAGGCACAGTGAGTTACAGTACAGTGAAAAACCCATCCACAGGCACAGTGAGGTATGATACAGTGAAAACCCATCCACAGGCACAGTGAGGTACAGTACAGTGAAAACCCATCCACAGGCACAGTGAGGTATGATACAGTGAAAAACCCATCCACAGGCACAGTGAGGTATGATACAGTGAAAACCCATCCACAGGCACAGTGAGGTATGATACAGTGAAAACCCATCCACAGGCACAGTGAGGTATGATACAGTGAAAAACCCATCCACAGGCACAGTGAGGTATGATACAGTGAAAACCCATCCACACGCACAGTGAGATATGATACAGTGAAAATCCCATCCACAGGCACAGTGAGGTATGATACAGTGAAAAACCCATCCACAGGCACAGTGAGGTACAGTACAGTGAAAACCCACCCACAAGCACAGTGAGGTATGATACAGTGAAAACCCATCCAGAGGCACAGTGAGGTATGATAGAGTGAGAAACCTGTCCACAGGCACAGTGAGGTACGGTACAGTGAAAACCCATCCACAGGCACAGTGAGATATGATACAGTGAAAAACCTGTCCACAGGCACAGTGAGGTATGATACAGTGAAAACCCATCCACAAGCACAGTGAGGTATGATACAGTGAAAAACCGGTCCACAGGCACAGTGAGGTATGATACAGTGAAAACCCATCCACAGGCACAGTGAGATACAGTACAGTGAAAAACCCATCCACAGGCACAGTGAGGTACAGTACAGTGAAAAACCCATCCACAGGCACAGTGAGATATGATACAGTGAAAACCCATCCACAGGCACAGTGAGGTACAGTACAGTGAAAAACCCATCCACAGGCACAGTGAGATATGATACAGTGAAAACCCATCCACAGGCACAGTGAGTTACAGTACAGTGAAAAACCCATCCACAGGCACAGTGAGGTACAGTACAGTGAAAACTCCGTCCACAGGCACAGTGAGGTATGATACAGTGAAAACCCATCCACAGGCACAGTGAGGTATGATACAGTGAAAACCCATCCACAGGCACAGTGAGGTATGATGCAGTCAAAAAACCCATTCACAGGCACAGTGAGGTACAGTACAGTGAAAACCCATCCACACGCACAGTGAGATATGATACAGTGAAAAACCCATCCACAGGCACAGTGAGGTATGATACAGTGAAAACCCATCCACAGGCACAGTGAGGTATGATACAGTGAAAAACCCATCCACAGGCACAGTGAGGTACAGTACAGTGAAAACCCATCCACACGCACAGTGAGATATGATACAGTGAAAAACCCATCCACAGGCAGAGTGAGGTATGTTACAGTGAAAAACCCATCCACAGGCACAGTGAGGTATACTACAGTGAACACCCACCCACAAGCACAGTGAGGTATGATACAGTGAAAACCCATCCAGAGGCACAGTGAGGTATGATAGAGTGAGAAACCTGTCCACAGGCACAGTGAGGTACAGTACTGTGAAAACCCATCCACAAGCACAGTGAGGTATGATAAAGTGAAAACCCATCCACTGGCACAGTGAGGTATGATACAGTGCAAAACACATCCACAGGCACAGTGAGGTACGGTACAGTGAAAACCCATCCACAGGCACAGTGAGGTACAGTACAGTGAAAAACCCATCCACAGGCACAGTTAGGTACAGTACAGTGAAAATCCATCCACAGGCACAGTGAGGTATGATACAGTGAAAACCCACCCACAAGCACAGTGAGGTATGATACAGTGAAAACCCATCCACAGGCACAGTGAGGTATGATACAGTGAAAAACCCATCCACAGGCACAGTGAGGTATGATACAGTGAAAAACCCATCCACAGGAACAGTGAGGTATGATACAGTGAAAAACCCATCCACAGGCACAGTGAGGTATGATACAGTGAAAACCCATCCACAGGCACAGTGAGGTATGATACAGTGAAAAACCCATCCACAGGCACAGTGAGGTATGATACAGTGAAAAACCCATCCACAGGCACAGTGAGGTATGATACAGTGAAAACCCATCCACAGGCACAGTGAGGTATGATACAGTGAAAACCCATCCACAGGCACAGTGAGGTATGATACAGTGAAAAACCCATCCACAGGCACAGTGAGGTATGATACAGTGAAAACCCACCCACAAGCACAGTGAGGTATGATACAGTGAATACCCCGTCCACAGGCACAGTGAGGTATGATACAGTGAAAACCCATCCACAGGCACAGTGAGGTATGATACAGTGAAAACCCATCCAGAGGCACAGTGAGATATGATAGAGTGAGAAACCTGTCCACAGGCACAGTGAGGTACAGTACAGTGAAAACCCATCCACAGGCACAGTGAGATATGATACAGTGAAAACCCATCCACAGGCACAGTGAGGTATGATACAGTGAAAACCCATCCACAGGCACAGTGAGGTATGATACAGTGAAAACCCATCCACAGGCACAGTGAGGTATGATACAGTGAAAAACCTGTCCACAGGCACAGTGAGGTATGATACAGTGAAAAACCCATCCACAGGCACAGTGAGATATGATACAGTGAAAACCCATCCACAGGCACAGTGAGGTATGATACAGTGAAAAACCTGTCCACAGGCACAGTGAGGTATGATACAGTGAAAACCCATCCACAGGCACAGTGAGGTACAGTACAGTGAAAACCCATCCACAGGCACAGTGAGGTACAGTACAGTGAAAAACCCATCCACAGGCACAGTGAGGTATGATACAGTGAAAACCCATCCACAGGCACAGTGAGGTATGATACAGTGAAAAACCCATCCACAGGCACAGTGAGGTATGATACAGTGAAAAACCCATCCACAGGCACAGTGAGGTACAGTACAGTGAAAACCCACCCACAAGCACAGTGAGGTATGATACAGTGAAAACCCATCCACAGGTACAGTGAGGTATGATACAGTGAAAAACCCATCCACAGGCACAGTGAGGTACAGTACAGTGAAAAACCCATCCACAGGCACAGTGAGATATGATACAGTGAAAAACCCATCCACAGGCACAGTGAGGTATGATACAGTGAAAACCCATCCACAGGCACAGTGAGGTATGATACAGTGAAAAACCCATCCACAGGCACAGTGAGGTATGATACAGTGAAAACCCA